>NC_048302.1:4861523-4878404 GCF_013100865.1 Trachemys scripta elegans
TTAAAGACTAACAGATTTATTTGGGCATAAACTTTCGTGGATAAAAACCTCACATCTGAAGAAGTGAGGTTTTTACCCACGAAAGCTTATGCCCAAATAAATCTGTTAGTCTTTAAGGTGCCACCAGACTCCTTGTTGTTTTTGTAGATACAGACTAACACGGCTACCCCCTGATACTTGACACCATGCAAAGAATCCCAAGTTATCTTTCACTGAAGATCCTGACCAAGGCAATGGTCAGTCATTTTGCTGGAAGTGTGGTAAGAATCTGACCTTGAACCCAGACTAGTTTTGTTAAGTCTAATCTCTAGAAAGTATTTTTCACTTTTTTTTCTTTGTAATCATTACTAACTCGTTCCTTTGTACTTGAACTCGCTTAAAATCCGATCTCCTCTTGTTAATGAACTTGTTTTATTTTTAGTTTAAACCGACCCTGTGCTATGTGTGAAACGAAGTGTGTGTTAACTCCAGTGAATGTGATAAGTTGTGCAGTGAGTCTTTTAAGAGATGTAATCTAACCTTATTATTTCTCTGACTGGTCCAGGAAAGGGCTGGACTTTGCAGAGCACATGGGTTTTGAGAAAAGCCAGAACTGAGGGTTTGGGGTCATCTTACCCGGTGGAAGCAAGGATGGTGGATACCAGAGCATGGCTGGGGTGTAACAAGCTGGCTGCTGGATCAGAGCTCTGATACACAGCTGCTTAACACACACACACTCAGTGCTTGCTTGTCCACTGGCTGTCTGTGTGCAGGCTTTGAGCCATAGCAGCAGAGCATTTAGTGCATCCAAGGTTACAGGGCAGGCAGTGACACAAACTCTCATTGGTCTGGATAGCACTCCAAAATGTGACACCCCCTACAGTGTTTTCTTCTCAGCTCTTGTACTGTCCTTCCTTCTTTTCTATTCAGGAGGGTCCTAATGCTTTGGGACACACTCACTAGCCCTTGAGTTGTGCCTGCTAACCAGGCACTTTCCCAGTTTACATCGTTAGCCCTTCAAGACAGGGACTGTCTCTCACTATGAACGTGTACAGTGCCAAGCACAATGGAGCCCTGATCTCCAGGTGCTATTATAATGCAAATTATACTAATGTTTAAATACTTCCACACACTGCCTCAGACTGCATTGTGGGATAGTAATACCCCTGAGCATATGGGATCCTTCCCCCTTTCAACTATATTTCAAATGGACATTCATGCTTCACTGATGCTCCAGCTATGCAGGACCAGCTAAATTCTATTGCAGGTTGGAAGGCACACGATTACATGAACTGGTTGCAAATACTGCTCAGTCCTTAGCCTGGTCAACTTTTGTAAAGATGTTTACTACTCTTTGGAACAGAAACAACACTGAGACTATGTCTACACTGCAAAGCCTATGCTGGCATAGCTGTGTGTCGGCATGGCTGTGCTGGCATAGCTCCCTAGTGTAGATGCAGTGTGTGCCAACAGATGTTTTTTCTGCCAGTCTGGGACACCATTTTCCTAAGGACATGATTTATGTTGACAGAAGGGGTTCAGACACTGAGTATTTTTACTGAACTCAAAGGGATTATTCATGTGAAAATAGTTACTCTTGTGTGTAAGTATTTGCAGAATCTGGCCCATTGATTTCTAGTGTCTCATGCTGCTGATCTCATGAGACCATGAAGGAAAGAAAGAGAGAAGGAAGATAAAAGTGCAGGGTAGTTTTAAAGTGAATCCTTCGCTTTAAAAATGATTCTTTTCATAATGTAGTAAATTCATTAGTTCTGCACAGTGAAGAAGGAAGTTGATTTATGACTGTAACCATCCTGAATTGACAAACAAAGCTTCTTGAAATGTAGTAGCCAAAATTAAGGCCTCTGCAGGCATCAGTAGGTTAGAACACTTAAAACAATGTAATCATGTATTTGTTACAGATGGGAGAAGGTATTTCTAGAGTGATATGTATTACTTCAAACATATTTTAATATACAAATGTTTGCATTTGTGCGGGTGATTGTAACAGTTGACTACTGAAAAATGACCAACACAAATGGCCAAGGGCGACAGATAAAATTAGGGACACATGAAACAGATGTGGGAGCTTCCTTAATCCAATTAGTCCAGCAATTCAATCCAGGTTGGAAGAATGGCTGGTATTCTTCCTATGCGTCTCTGCTGTAAGACATAATTAAAAAACAGAAAGGAAAGTGTTGAATAGCACTATGTAAACTGGGCTGAAAATATTGTGAAACGTGCATGTTGTTATTATTTATCATTTATATTGCTGTAGCGCACCCAAATCATGTGAGGCCCTATTACACTAGGCCCTGGACAAACATAATTCCCACCCTGAAGAGTTTACAGTTTTAATATTTGTTACAAGCTATCATATCACGTCGTCTGGGCACTAACCTCTTCAATTGAAGTGGCTTCGGTTTAGATTCTTCTCTTTAAATTGGGCGCTATCCAGAAAGGCCAGGAAAAACAAAGGCAATTTAAATTGTTGAACACAATCTGATAAAGAGAGGCTGAAGGGATGGCTCAGTCACTTGGGTGTTAAATTAAAGTTGTTTTTGTTGTTCTTGATGGATTATCTGTTTTAATGTTATTACAATTTATTTTGATTTTGTTAAGAGGGGAAAAAAAGGAAATGACAAATCCATGATTGGAAGAATTTGAATAATAAGGTGTTGCTCATACATACAATCATTATAAAATATTATTTTATTGCTTATTTTTGCTGCATTTATAAATGTATTGTAATATTCTTCCTTTTTACATCGAGAGCTTGTGCGTGTGCGTGTGTGTGTGTGTGTGTGTGTTTGAGAGAGCGCGTGCGCATGTGAGTCAGGAAGCTTTCAGCATGTACACAATAGTGTCAATAACTACAGTGAACAAATGGTTTGAATTCTGTGACTCTGGTCTGTAGCTAAAATGAAGGTGTTAGGCATTCCTAAAGAAAAGAGGGCTAATCTTGCATGGGCATATCTCAGACTATATTAATTACACACCTCTTTGAGGGGCCAATGCTGATGAATGTATGGGAAAGCTCTTTACTTTACTTCAAGCAGCCTCAAGAGTGTTAGTAGTGTCGCTGAGGTGTCTATAGAGGAAGATTCAAGTTGCATTATAGTGAGGGAACAAAGGACCCTTTTATTTAAAAAAAAAAAAGCCTCTGATGGTTGATCGGGGCATGATCGAGCCTATTATGAAGATCTGCACAACATATTGTGAAATGGAGTGATTGGAGTCTGTGCTGTGAGTGGAACCTGGGGAGAGAAGCCACTTCTCAACTTTCTCTCTGTCTGCCTCCTGCCGGAGTGAATTCACTATTTTTGCTGTTACTTTTACACCCACAGTACATGCCAACACACAGTCATGCACCATGATTTTTAATAACTATGGGGAGCCGCCAAGATTTTCAAAAGTGCTGAGCGTCCAGTAGCACCAGTTGACTTCACTGACACATAGACATAGAATCATAGAATATCAGAGTTGGAAGGGACCTCAAGAGGTCATCTAGTCCAACCCCCTGCTCAAAGCAGGACCAATTCCCAGCTAAATCATCCCAGCCAGGGCTTTGTCAAGCCGGGCCTTAAAAACTTCCAAGGAAGGAGACTCCACCACCTCCCTAGGTAACGCATTCCAGTGTTTCACCACCCTCCTAGTGAAATAGTTTTTCCTGATATCCAACCTGGACCTCCCCCACTGCAACTTGAGACCATTGCTCCTTGTTCTGTCATCTGCCACCACTGAGAACAGCCGAGCTCCATCCTCTTTGGAACCCCCCTTCAGGTAGTTGAAGGCTGCTATCAAATCCCCCCTCATTCTTCTCTTCTGGAGACTAAACAATCCCAGTTCTCTCAGCCTCTCCTCATAAGTCATGTGCTCCAGACCCCTAATCATTTTTGTTGCCCTCCGCTGGACTCTTTCCAATTTTTCCACATCCTTCTTGTAGTGTGGGGCCCAAAACTGGACACAGTATTCCAGATGAGGCCTCACCAATGTCGAATAAAGGGGAACGATCACGTTCCTCGATCTGCTGGCAATGCCCCTACTTATACAGCCCAAAATGCCGTTAGCCTTCTTGGCAACAAGAGCACACTGTTGACTCATATCCAGCTTCTCGTCCACTGTGACCCCTAGGTCCTTTTCAGCAGAACTGCTACCTAGCCATTCGGTCCCTAGTCTGTAGCAGTGCATGGGATTCTTCCGTCCTAAGTGCAGGACTCTGCACTTGTCCTTGTTGAACCTCATCAGGTTTTTTTCTGCCCAATCCTCTAATTTGTCTAGGTCCCTCTGTATCCGATCCCTACCCTCTAGTGTATCTACCACGCCTCCTAGTTTAGGGTTTGCCAGACTAGATCAGGTCACTGGTCCACGTAGTCTCCAGCAGCACTTGTTTCACAGGAAGGTGCAAGAAGCCCTGCAGTAGGAAGTAATGAGAAAACCTCCCCTCTGGGAAAGTTAGTTAGAGATCGGTTTGGGTTTTAAAACATTTACTGCTGTATAGCTGGATATTCTTGTTGTACAAATACATTTCTAATCATTTTATGAATCCTTCTAAACAGTTGGCTCCAATGTTATCCTGTGACAGTGAGGCCCACAAGTTAATAGTGTAAAAAATGACCTTCCCAACACCCTTGCCAGGCTGTACAGCTGTCTGGCAGTACAGGACCAGGATTTCCGTCATCTGGAAGAAATCCAGCATGCTGATGTGACAGAGAGGGCCCACTGTTGCAAAAGATGGAAACTTCAACCTAAAAGACAGTTTCCAGCTGCTTCCGTCTCTACAATCCATCTATACTTCCTGAATGGGCACAGGTTGGATCACGACCCAACGCCTGGGTATCTGGTGTTATATGGGACCGTACCTTGACTTGCCAGGAACGCCTTACCAAGACCTCACTGAAAATAAAGACGGGAAACAACCTGATCAGCAAACTAGGGGGCCCTACTGGGGGAGAAAATGCACACACACTAAAACTCTGTAGCAGAGTATTGCTCTCCAATGTGATTCAGCTTTCCCCCCCACCCCCAGTGCTAATAGACACTCAGCTGAATGAAACCATGTGTATAGTGACAGGTACCAAGAGACCAACCACCCTGGCCTGACTGCTGTGGCTCTCCAACGTTGTCTATCCAGACATCAGGCAACAAGTTGCTGTGCAGAAGTGCTCCTTAAAGTGCAAGACATGCCACATCTACCCGTCCAAAGATGTGTTTAATCCACTGAGCCGCCATTTTAGCTCCAGCACCTCATTTGGGTGGTTGCCCCCAAGGATCCTCAGTATCCTCTCCAGCTGGCATACTAGGTGGCAAGGACAAAATATATCCTAATATAAACCTGTTACAAATAATCAAACCTATCCGAAAATAAGCAACTTATAAGAAGAGATCTATCTATCTAGCTAGCTAGCTAGCTAGCTATCTATCAGCAAGCAGGCTAGCTTTAAATGTATCTCATGTACCTATTATGTACGTCAGGACACTTCTGTGATTGGATTATTTACCTGTAGTCAGAGCTTCCCCTTAAACTCTATTTTGAGCTCCCCAAATACTTGTGGTTTTTCCGTTGGGCCGTTTATCTGTTCAAAGTTCATAGGTCTCAAGCCTTATGCTAACTTGCTGAAGCTAATGTCTTACAGGACATAAGCCTGTAGGTTTCTTGCATTACTGCTGAATATAATGCAAAGCAGTAAATATAATGAAGGCAGACTAGCCCACTGGGCTACAGTTGTTGAGAAGCTAAGATCCCTGCTCTGAAGCAAACACACTGTTAGCATGTCAGGCTGGGAGGGCAAAGCAGTGTGAACTTCCCACACTCGCTGCTCCTGGAGACTCAGCCCCCAAATTGCATCAAGAAGAAGGAAAACTTTAAGGGGTTGATACATTGTTGTGGTGGTTTTTTTACTATGTATAATAGACCTACTGCTCGGAATAAGAGTTGGAGTCATTCACAACACTCCATTGCCATGTAACAAACCACCGTCACTGTCTGTCTTTGTAACAAAAAACTTCGAAGAAGTGGTAGTTGGTAAGTATAGTTGAAGCCTCTTAGGCATTCCGCATTCCAGAGACCATCCTGATAATGGCCATCTGTGCGCTTACCTCAAGGCCAGTGATGGCTTCTCTCCAAACTGTACAGCAGCAGGCATTTTCCGAAATGGAATGATCATACAAAACGGTGCCATCCAACCGCGACTGTTTGTGACGCAACGGCGGCTGATATACGCGATAGCTATGTAATCGGGGTACTCGTCCCCGGGCTGTGACCACGGTGTCAGAAGGGGTGAAAAGGAGAAATGTGTGATTCTTTTGGGTAGAACGTGGCTGGTAACGTCAGTGCAGTAGGAGGCTGGGGAGCTGGGTTTGATGCGCTTTTGTTCAGCAGTACCAATTTCATGGCTAATGTACATGGTGTAAAAAATTAACACCTAGGAAGGACAAGGACAAGGTCCGTTCCCAGATGAGAGATGTCAAAGACAGTGAGGAAAACGTTGTACTAAGTCATCCCAAAAAAGGCAAACAACAGCACGGCAGCAACCTATCAACTGAGACAGTCCAGCTGCTGTCTCTGTGCTTTCCTCATTCTGACAGTTTCTGTGGCAGTGTCTTGCAGGAGAGTGGGAGGAACATTCTGTTATCTGGATAGCAAACTCAGTTGCTGTTCAGGAGTACATAGTGTACATTTAGTCGATAGACTTAGCTTCATGGTCAAACAGCGGGGCAGCACTGAAACCGCGTAGGGATGGAAGCTCATCATGAAAGGAATCGGCTGAAAACATATGTGAGTTTGTATGACAGATGCCAATGCCCTGTTTAATCAGCCTTCTTTCTCTGTAATTTAAGGTCACCAGGTTTTTGACCCTAGGCAGTGGAAGCTATTGAGCAGCTCAATGAGCAAAGTAACAGAAGAGAGATTCCTTCTGTGTGAGGCAATACATGTGTGCTTTGGATTAAGAGAGAACAAAAAAAAAAATGGCACCACAAAAATTCTGGAAAGAAATCATGGAGACACTGAGATTGTGCTTCAATGTTGGGTGTAAATTTGTCTCTTGACTCCCCTCAAGCCATGTTGATGCTGAAAGATCATTTTTCAGCTAATGGCAAAGTTGTGCTAACTGTCTCCATTCCAATTACTACCCAAAACTTCCCATGCTGCAGTCTCATTTTGATCAATCTTGTGAACGGAGAGAATTCACTTTGATGACCGCTACAATGGTTACTGGTATTAACTTGCCATTTTTAATTCTATTTCCTGCTTAGTGGCAGTTTGAAGTAATTAGCATGGGAGATATGTGTACTTTAACATTTATTTGTATAGGACAGATTACTTGGGAACATTAAATAAAACTCTATGACCAAGGACAATGAGGCAAATGTAGTAGAAAATTCAATATTTGCAATATTTCTTTGTAATATAGATGATCATATCAAGAGATGTGAAAATTCTTAGAATCTATTTTGTGATGCTTCAGACATTACCATGGTATTATAGAGGAGGTACTGGTCTTTCTATTGCCAGCTTTTGATTCTAAGCTCAAGTTTCAAGCAACTTTCTATTGCTCAATAAAAGGTGTCTTGCCCTTGAAATTTGGTAAGGGCTTTGGCCAGAGAAAAACATTTTGGCCAGCTCTGAGGTGCCTGCCACATTTCACCTGTGTGTGGTTCTGTGTCACCATCTATGAAATAAGGATAATGGCATTTCAGTTGCCTTGCAGATGGGCTGTTAGGGTTACAGCACAGTGCTTGAGAATGCAAAGTACTTTAGCGTCATCCTTGTTATTAGCTGTTACATGGGCATGGTCATCAACCTCACAGTTCGTGCATGTGTTAGAGCACTAAGAATGTCCTCAGGCGGTTAGCTTAGTACACTTCCAAAGTGCACTCCACTAATGCTCACAGTGGCATTCCTAGTGTGCAGTAGGAGTGTCCACACAGGGAGTTAGTGCGGAGTACACCAGCTACTGTGAGCACTTTCCCCATGCAGACCAGCACTTAGCCAGCCAGTTGGCCTCCTTTCCCCCCCTCACAGGGAACTCTCTATCTCCCAACCACTGTCTTTGGGGAAGAGCAGTGTTGGCTGAGCTCTGGTCCTACCAGTGGTTCTATCCGCCAGTTCCTCCATGTCATGTCTTGTTGGTGTGGCTGCGAGGAGGGCCACCTCTCCCTCCCCCAGCAAGTCCCCAGGGCTGACAGGAAGCACCTTGAATCCCATCCCACAGGGCTGTCGGTGAGAGAAACTCCCACAGCACTTAAGCCTGGATGGAAGCAGCATTTCAGAAGGCCTCCTGCAGTAGGGAGGGAATCCTTTGTGGTTGCCTAGCAATCACACACAAGCATTTACTGGGCTTCAATTCTTGGAGCGAGACTCCACAACCTCCCTAGGTAAGTTTTTCCTGTTTTTAACTATCTTTGGGCTAGAAAAATTCTTCCCTAATATCTAACCTAAATCTCCCTTGCTACAAACTAAGCTGATGACTTCTTGTCCTTCCCTCAGTGGACTTGGAGAACATTTGATCACCGTCCTCTTTGAAACAACCTTTTACATATTTGGAGACTGTTATGTCCCCCCTCAGCCTTCTCTAGACTAAACATGTCCAATTCTTTCAACCTTACCTTGTAGGTCAGGTTTTCTAAACCTTTTATCATTTTTGTTGTTCTCCTGTGGACTCTCTCCAATTTGTTCACAGCTTTTCTTAAAGTGTGGTGCCCAGAACTGGGCACACTACTTCAGCCGAGGCCTCACCAGTGTTTAGCAAATAGGGACAAGTATCTGAAGAAGTGAGGTTTTCACCCACGAAAGCTTATGCCCAAATAAATCTGTTAATCTTTAAGGTGCCACCAGACTCCTTGTTGTTTTCGAATAGGGACAGTTACTGCCTGCATCTTACAATGCTCCCGACTTGTATTCAACCTCCAGATCCTTTTCAGCAGTACTGCTGCCTGGTCAGCTATTCCCCATTTTGTAGCTGTGCATTGGATTTTTCCCTCCCCGGTGTAGTACCTGGCATGTGTCTTCATTGAGTTTCATTGTATTGAATTAGTGATTTCAGGCCCTGAAGCATAGGGCGGTAGCGTACTGAGGTCAGGTAGTAGCAGGTGGGCAGTGCTCATGGTGGACCCAGCACTGAGGCAGCTGGGCACGGTCAGGATTAAGTTTATTTTATCTATGGTTTCTGACAGCCCAAAGAATTAATCTAAATGGCAGCGACAAGCTTTGCTGCCTACCTGAGGGTTGTGAGATGTTGGGGGTGAAGGGACATTTGGGAGAGGAGAGGCGCTGAGGAAGAAGAGGAGGAAGGCATGTGGGATTAAGGTAAGGGGGGATGTCTATTGGAGTTAAGCAGAGAGGAACTATCTCTTTGTGAGAGGTCAAACCTGTTGAAGGATCTATACCCCAGTCAGTCTCCCCCGGCTGTGGGAGAGGAGGCAAGCCTTTTGTGTTAGCACCTTTCCAGTTCAAAATGAGATTGCTCCCATAAAGTGAGATGTAATTTAATTCAATCTGAGAGCCTCGTTCAGGCAGGGCTGAGACATTAGCGCTGCGTTACAAACAGTCCGATGACTTCACTCTGCATTCATTATCCTTGCCCATTCTCTTGTCACTCCTTCCATTTTCCAGTTGATAAGAGCCTTCTACCTTTCCATTTGGCCAATTAGATGCTGTAAATTCAGCGACAAGGGCAGCATTAAATTTCTAGGACGTGTGTCTTATCATGGAGCTCCTTCCATGTTGCTAACAGTATTTGATTCATACTGAAGGAAAATTGATGAGCTGAATCCTCCTCACATAACGGCTTCATTGTTAACATCTCTTGTTCTCTCTCACCCCCTTTTTTCCCTCCCATTCAATTTGTCAAGCACACTTTAGGCAATCAAAGGCCAGAAAATCACTTTCATTCTTGAGGAAGATATTCTGTGTCATTTTATCTAGATCCAGAACTACTAATTCTCTGAAGAAAAAGCTAATAGAAACGGGGACTTAGTGCAATGGTTGCAGTTTCATGGTGTCTCGCAAGTCAAGTTACTATGGAACTGCAGAGATGACACCCCTCCATTCAAGATTAAAGAAAACTCCCTTGCACGCTTGAGAAGCTGTGGGTACAATTACCTTTCCCTTTGTGTTAGTGTTTAATACAAAAAGGCATAGAGCCAGCTCTGACGTGTAGTAGACTGGTAGGAAAGCAGCTTTGAAAGTGTGTAGTTTACATGCTGCGGAATGTGCACATGTAGATGTAAAAGAAAAGAGAAATATAAAGCGACAAAATGAGCTTTTAACAAATTCTAGACTGGCCGTAGCATCAGCATGAACCAAAACGCACTCTCACAACATCGGGAAGGCAGAATTCCAAAAGAGTTTAATTCTTGTGTGTTGTGTGTATATTAACACTGTGCTTGTGGATTGGAAGAGAGGTCGAGATCCTCAAAGCTATGTAGGCACCTAACTCTCGCTGACATAAATGGAAGTTAGAAGCCTAAATATCTTTCAGAATCTGGGCCACAGTCCCCACTATGGAATGATGTGTTTGTAACTAATTCTATCAGGGATGCTGGAACAATTTTTATAGCGCAGGTGCTGAGAGCCATTGAACCAAACAGTACACCCTGTATATAATGGAACCCACTTCAAGTCAGGGGGTGCTGCAGATCACCCCCCCCCTCGCACTCCTAGTCCCAGCACCTATGAAATCTATTGCAATTATATTACTAGTACCCATTTTAACTCTCTCTTGGCAGAACATAAAACCAGTAATGATTATCTATTAATCATATAGGCACAGGCCTAGGTCAAGAAGAGCACTTAAACTCTTAAGGTTCCGGAAAACACCTGCACACATGCTCAATCTCACTGGTGTCAATGAGACTTAAAGTGAAGGTGGGTTTTTAGCAATTCTAGTCTGTATGCAAGAATGGATGGGAATATTAGTAATTATAATATTACACAGTTATGTTAATAACAAGTTCCATTTGATGATATTAGTGGTTTTGCAAAGGGTAATTTCTGTAACTGATCTGTTTTGCAGGTTGTAATGGGTATAGCCATTGGTCCATATGGATACCACTTTATAGACATGCTTCATGGACATACACTTTACATCCCCAATAGACTCCTTTTGCAAAGGCACATATGACTTCAAGGCAACATGCCTATCACATAAATGGAATCCAACTTGAATAACGTATATCAAGTGACATGTCATGAAACATGATGGAAAATCTAAATGTCCCTGTTTCTGCTCCAGTTGAACTGAGAATTTTGCTCTTGGCTACAATCTGAGCGGGAACAGGCCCAAAGAAACTTTGGGATAGATCCTTAGCTTGTTTAAATGGTCACATAGCTCCACTGATTTACATTAGCCGAGGATCTGTACTTTAGAGTGGTGTTCTGCCCATTTTCTTGGGATTTCTTGAAGTTCCCCATTGTAGCACTATCTGTCCATTTATTTATAATATGTCAGTGCATCCATAAATGGTACTAGGGACATTCAACCATTTCTTTTCTCCGTTTCTCTGCTGTCTTCAGTGGATTTACAGAGATAAATATCAGGCCCCTGATGTACTTTTACTAAAGGAAGTAAATTAAATTATTTCATACGCATAGGAATCTGGTTTCCCCCCATCGTCCTCACATTCTCCCTGCCCTGGCCACCACCTGTTCAGGGACATTAGAAAAGAAGGAAAGAGGAAGAGGAAGAAAACTGCTGCTATAATTTAAATCAGCTGAGTGGGTATATGTTTTTTACTTATATTTCTTAATATGTCTCTTGTTTTAGCAGTTGTAACCTGTCAAGGTTCTCTCTGTGGAAGGAGGTTGTCTTTATAAGGCTGGCAAAAGTACGGATTCAGGGGCGGGCCTAGACTAGCTGCCAGCAACTGGCGCTCTAGGCGAACCATGCAATCGACGCCCCACACCCTCAAGCCCCAAGGGCAGATCTAGACTGAGGTTTTTGGTAAAGTGGGAAACATTTTGCCCTTTTTTTTACTTTTAATGCTTTTTAAGTTTTTTTTTTTTTTTTTTTTAAACAGAGGCTTAATTATTCGGTTTGTCCGTCTGTCCAACCAATGTTTCTGAGATCAGATAAAATAGAGACACAACATTTTTCAGAATAGATTTGTACACAACAGCTAGATGATATTTCAGTCTGATTTCAAATAAAAATGCATTAAAATGTTAATTATAATTTTTATTATTACAAATCCAAAACCATCCATTATGCTATCCTGCTTTAACTGCCATTACCACCGCATCCAATATAGAAAGAAATAAGAGAACTCTTCAATGAACTTTAACCTGTATGTACAAAACACTCAATAAAAAACACTCTTTGCTCTTAAAACATGAATTTTCTTGCTTTAAGTTTTGAAAATTCAGTCACTAGTTCTTTTAGATCCAGTTTTCCAGCTATTTCATGCTCTATTGACATTGTGGCAAGTCCAACAAGTCTTTCTTGCACCATTGTTGAATGCAGATATGTTTTTATCAATTTTAACTTTGAGAAGCTATGTTCCCCACTAGCTACAGAAACTGGCAAAGCTAAAAGAATGCGTAGAACTATAAAAATGTTTGGAAAACTATCTGTGAGTTTATTTTCACAAACAAACTTCAGTACTTCTTCAGGAGTGGAATGTTTCTTAAGTCGTCTTGAAAAAGCCTGAAGCTCACTACACAACTCTGTAGCATCAATGTCTTTTGAATTTTCATGAGTCAATGCCGACTCCAGTTTAATACAAAATTCTCTTATCTGTTTTGCTGTTTTCTTTTGCAAGCTGTGGATATCATATAGAAAGTCAAATACCGACTCTAGCTGCTGCATCTGTTGAAATCTTTCGTCAACCGAGTGAATAGTAGTATCAAGGACTGCAAAATAGAAATTCACTTTGAACCTTTGTTTTGGGTTCTGAATGGGTGTATCTCGTCCTCCATACAAAAACTGCTGTTTCTTTTGCCGAATGAGAAATGGTTCTGGTTCAAATTCTGTTGGAAAGTCTATTTTTTTCAGCAAGCTGAAGAGAATCTACCAGTGTTCTTTCGAACCCTTCATCATTTCTGAATTCCTCCAGAATATGTTTAGTTTACTGCAGTTTTTGAATAGCAGAATGTATGTTTAAGTTCTTTTCCTGAAGCTGCTTACTAGTGAGGTTAATTTCGAAAAGGATATTATACCACAAAATGAGTGAAGTCACAAATTTGCATTTGGAAAGGTCATTTGCACGAGCTTCTGCATCATTGCCAGATGATCCAGTAAAGGTAGTGTCATCAGAAATTTCAGTTAGGGCATCATAAATGTTTCCAAGTTCATAGTGAAGAGGCTTCAAAGCATCAATGAGACTCTCCCATTTTGTCTGACTAAGTGGTTTCACAGTTAGAGAATTCACATGGCGAGTCAGAATCTCCCAACGGCGTGTTGAGCCTGAGAAAAACACATAAACACGTTGCACTTGATCAAAGAAACTGCTTGCCTCCAAACAGCATCTAGCAGCATCATTGACAACCAATGATTCAGAGAATGCACACTGCAAGGAACGAAAAAGGCCCTACAGCGTTTACACGGAAAGAAAATGGCCTTTTTCAACGTTATAACCCAACACCAGTTGTTTGGAAAGTAATCCTCTTCCTCACGGTTACCTGCTTGGAGTATGATGTCATCACTTTCGTAGTCTGTTAAGCGTTAACAATGTTACTTTTCTTTTATGGACCTTATTTATTACATGTGAACCAGTTATAACAAAGAAAAGTTCATAATTATACAGCCCGATAATAATGCTAAGATTTAATAACGCTTAAAGATACTCACATTTTGGATTTATAATGCTGAAACACAATTTTCCACAGTATTGGCTCGATTATTAACCATCTCCCTGTGCCGTGTGTTAAAATGACCGTTTGACATGTATCAACTTGCAATATCTCCACTCTACATGAATTTCCAGCTATGCGACTTTGATGTATCTTCGAGTTAGGTGTCACTAGCATTGCAGCTCTTGCTGCTGGCAGATGTGTTTCATTGTGGCTGAGTTATTGCTTATCAAAATTGCAGAGTGGGTCATCTTGACCCTACGTCGCAAATTAAAAAAAAATCACTAAAATATTATTTTTGCAGTAAATAAACAATTTGACATATTAATACATTCTCAGGCATGTAGAGAAATGAATTATAATTCATATCCCCTCCGTATGTGCACGGGAATTGAAATAATGACATCTTCGTTATTTCATTTGTATTTTTGTTCATCTTTTTCTTTTCTTTTTTTTTGCCTATATGGACAGATTCCATTTGGAATTTTTTTCCTGTAGTCCATACTCATCATAGTCACAGTCCTGTAAAGCAATTGCTTAGTGTGAGAAGAATTTTATAGTTTTTGCTCCTGTTCTGCTGCAGTGACCTGTGTTCCAGTCCTGTATTCATTCTCTCTCTCTCTCTTTCTCTTTCACTCACTCAAACTGCAATAGAACATCTGAATTACAAACACCTCGGGAATGGAGGTTGTTCATAACTCTGAAATGTTCATAACTCTGACCCAAACATTATGGGTGTTCTTTCAAAAGTTTACAGCTGATGATTGACTTAATACTGCTTTGAAACTTTACTATGCAGAAGAAAAATGCTGCTTTTAACCATCTTAATTTACATGAAACAAGCACAGAAAGTTTCCATACCTAGTAAATCTTTTTTTTTAAACCTTTCCCTTTATTTTTTTTAGTATTTTACATTTAACACTGTAATCTACTGCATTTTTTATTTTTTTTATCTCTGCTGCTGCCTGATTGCATGTTTCCAGTTCCAGATGAGGTATGTGGTTGACTGGTCAGTTTGTAACTCTGGTGTTTGTAACTCTGAGGTTCAACGATGCTTGATTCATAATATATTTTAATAACTTGAGTAAACTGAGGCATAAAGAGCATAGTGAAAGGATAACAAATTGGGTTATTTTGCCAGATGTGATCTTGGGGCTTTTTGTTTGGGGGTTTATTTAGAATATTTGTTAAATTTTGTTTGCTTGTTTTGGGTATCAAAAATGCATGAATGCAATCATTCTGAAATGCTAATTCTATTCAAGTAAAAAATATATATATAGAAGTTGAATTGTCAGTCATGTGCACTTACTATGGATGTTGTCTTAGCCTTCAGACCTGTAGATTCTGTTGTGTTTTTAATTTAGATAATTGGATTTGGCGCTTTTGGAGTGTTTAGGTGATATTTTCACCCTGGCTGTCTTCTGGTGCTCACAGCGGCATTTGTTTTCTCCATCAGGGACTTTTTTTTTTTCTTTACACCTTCTCTCTAATGTTCTTTATGTTACTGTAGAACTCTCTGCAGAATATCCTTGGCTCCAGGCACCGATCCAGCCCTGGTGTTAGCTCGGAGGTGCTGATTTGCTTTAATCCCTTCACACAGCTAATTTATTTTTTACTTACTGTCTTCGGGAGATCAGCACTAATTATTTTGACTGCAGCTGTGTGTGTGTCTAAGAGAGAGAGAGAGAGAGAGCATTTAAAATTGCAGTGCAAAAATTCTTCTCTGCTTGCATTAACTATTTGCAGTTCCACAGATCCAAGAGCTCCGTTACACTTCTGGGTTTGTATTTAAATTTGGGGCAAAGATACTTCCCTAACACATCTCCGTATGCTGTATATGTGTGTCATTTTCTGTTCTGCGAGCCATGGAACCAAGCTGCTGTGTATGTTTTCTTATAAAGGAACCACCTACTGTACCTATCAGCTGGCAGTGGCGAATTTATCTTCACTCCAGTGTGGCTTTCACTGATCCCTTTCCTGAAAGTTTACAGACATTATGGTTCAGGCATGCAGCCAACACAGAGGATTTGTGTTGGTGTTTCTTTATTTCAGTGCCAAAGTAGGATTAGCTTGCCCTGAAAGGAGGAAAGAGGTGAGCTAGAAATGCTTGACCTGGTCTTTACTAGCTAGTTGCTCTTTATTTTCTTTTGAGCATTCCATAAGCCTTTCTTTACTCACATGGGTGAGAATAGATTAAAATCCGTGAAGACCTGCTAAAGCCATACAAATCTCCTTGCCAGCTTTATTAAAACAAATCCACCACCTCCCGGAAAAGGAAGGGGGCAGGCCATTTTCTCCATGAGACTTTGGGATTGGTTTTAGAGCTTGTTTATGGATAATTTACGTTCTGTGGGCAACATGTAGGAAGAGACAAATTACCAATTAATTAGCCCACTTTTCTAACTGCATCCTGATGACTTCCCGTGACTTTGTGCTGTGTTTAAAGATCTCCTTGTTTGCTTTTGACACTGTTTGGGTGAGAGCTGTAAATTCTCCGTAACCTATCTGTGATTTGTTCGGCTGTGGCATGAGCAGGGAAAACAGGGACAACTCTTTGATCTCTGACATCGTGATATCAGCAGGGGAGAAAATAAAAAAAGCACTTTAGATTCACGTTGGATTAAATTAGTTGGAATGTAAATTGACAGAGATTTGGCAGTAGATGTACAGTATAAAATCACTATCCCTTTGAATCAAGTATGAGTGTTTTCCAATGATGGAAACAAATTTGCCCTAAAGCTTTTGTCTAAGAAAACTGGTACAATTCCAGGCAGAGAACATAACATTTACATGCCAAAACTAAGGATTTCTAGTACTATGAATGCATTAAAAATAATCATAATAAAATAATAATAAGGTGTCTTAATACATCTTGTGAGAAGCACTTTATTTTCATTTGGAACTCATAACATTTATTTTATCTGCATTTCCTATTAATAGGTTATTGGGCTGTTTCTGAACCAAAAACAATTTGTGCCTTTCTCGTTGTATGACAATTTGGTTTGTTTGTTGATTCCTTCCCTAGCTTGCGTACTAAACAAAAATAGGGTAGTTCATTTAACAACCAAAATATTGCAAGATATAAATCCATAATATGGACTAGCACAGTA
>NC_048302.1:4882917-5080361 GCF_013100865.1 Trachemys scripta elegans
TTGCAGAACAAAGCTTGAAAATGTGATCCCTAAAAGCTCAAAAATCAGAAGGCAAATAAAAAGAACTGTTAAGCCAATTGCACGATTGGGGGTTGGTGGGCTGGCTCATGATTTTTGAATGCTTGGGATTGGTGATATTATGAAGTTGTCACTAACAGCAAGTTTTAGCCAAATCGAATTCTCTGTTTCAGCCCAGCACTGTTTGTTAGATAACTTTTAAATTTGAACCTTTTTACATGGTTGGCTATAATCAGTGGAGTGTAAAATGACAAAAAGAAAACAAAAAGCCTCTCCCTGAGTAATTATGAAATGCATTTGTCTCACTCCGTAATAAAGCACTGTACTAAAGAAAACACTGATAGTACACTGGCAAAATAGCTATTCTAACAAGTACAGCTGTATCCAGTTTATCATTTCACATAGTTTTGGTGGTTTTTACTGTTGTACTAGCTATGAAAATTGTGCAGAACTCAGTAGCCATAAATATAATCTAGGTTTTCAATTAAACGTCTCCACTTACAGATCAAAGTTTTAAGAAATGGATTTGACTGCAGCCATGTACTTTTCTTACAAGATATTACGTCAAGGTATGGGCTGGGAGGGTGAAAACCCATTAACAGTTTGCATTGAGCAATTAATCATTCTTTGTCCTCCAGACATGGTATAATAATAATCTCAGCAAATGCAGCAGTGCTATTGCTGTGTTCCATCTCCTTCATTCTTTTGTCTTGCAACTGTATCCAATGTGATCAAACAGCTCTCACACTCATTCCTATTACATAATGCCTGAACAAGGTGGCAAATGCTTTTTTTTAAGCTATGCCAAAGTGAGTCAAAATTCATTGAAAATTGTTTTCGTCCAAGCATTCATTTAAAGGGACAGACTTTTCTTCTATCTGATCCCTGGGGGTGTATCCCCTGACAGATATATATTGCCTTCTCGGGACTTTGGAGTAATGAACCAATTTTTCTCCCCAGGGAAAACTACAAAAAACAACAAAATAGAACCTGCTCAGTTTCATATGTAAAGGTTGTGATGACATCAGTGTTCTTTTTAAACTACTATATGTAATGCAATTCTCATGTACACCGTTGTTTAAAAACTAGATCACAAGAGCTCATTATGGTAAACTTGGTGTATTAAAGTTTTCGATCTCAGGTGTTTCTAGGTTATAAGTATAATCTTTATCATGAAAGCTCACTGATAAAGCAAGTTAATGATGGTTGTGAGCCTGTCCTATCGCTCCAGTTACGTCAGCTCAGCGTTCTTTACTAGCTAGGGAGGGAAGTCAAAGTGGTGGTGGTGATTCAATAGAGGCTGTCACATTTTCTTGGGAGTCACTACTGAGCATGGTGCTAAAGGGCACTGGGCAAGTGTATTTGGAAGAGCTATAGAACGTGGGTGCTGACTGCACTGAGCTTTTAAATGTCTCTGGCATGCAATTGTATTTTGTCTATTTAAATTCACCCTACAGTTGCAGCTGGAAGCAGTGTTCTTCACTTCCTGCCCTAATCTGTTACATATTGTTGCTGTGCACTGTTTAGCACCTGCCACATTTCTCCCCAGCTTGAGATGCACCTAACTGATGAGTGAAGTAATTCCTATAGATAGAGTTGGCATAATTTGATTATTTTTTAAATATTTTGATGGATAATATCAGTGTTTATTTGTACGCATTTTTTCAATGTTTATTTTCAGAGTTGTGAAAAATTATGGGTGGGTCGGAGGGGGCCAGACAATAATTTTACTGACAGAAGGCATTGAGATTCAAGAGGGTGAAGCTTTACAACCATTAAAACATAAATTGTCAACCCCACATGTCAAAATATACAAGGTAAATATCCTGACATCAAACACTAAGTTCTCAAGGAGCAGTTTTCTTTCTTTGACGATCTGTAAAGGTTGATTATTATTGATGGAAATATTTATTTGTTGATATTTGTGTGTACGGTGAAAACTGACATTTACTGACCCTCACTGACAAAAATCTCATCCTTCTAAGTCTACCTCTAGGTGTTATAGTCTGAGGTTCATTCCAGCTGAGAAGCACGATAGAAAGTTATGCCATTAGTAGTATCAACTTCTTTGTTGTTTTTATTTGGTGGTGGTGTGTGTGTGTGCGTGTGCGCGCATGCGCATGTGCGGGGTGGGGGGAAGAACTGATTCTTGACTGTATAATCGTGTTGGTCCATTGTGAACAATGGCTTATATTATCACCCCTGGTGACAGTGATGTCACTTGCCTCTTATGCTTGTACTGTTAAACGATGTACGATTCTATTTTCTATTACTGAGTTATGTGCCTATCTTACTAGCTCACAGAGTAAATAGGTGTTCTGTACTTTGGATGCAATTGATTTGGTCACATCCAAAGAAGCATAGTTCAAGCTGCCAAAAGTTGGATCACTTGCATTGGACGTGTGTCCTAATTGTATCCGTTTCCTGGCATGGTATTCTGTAGAGACTGATTTCAAATTAGTCAAATTTCAAATGCTGTCTAAACATACTAGATTTCCCATCAATTACTATGCTAAATCTTTGACAGACTCTCTGCCAATCTTTGGGTAAATGCCACCCCATATTTCCATTTGAACAGCCAAATGGAGACGAGCAAAATGAGAACTACATTAACTTCCCAGGGTGTACTGAATGTGAAGCATGGGTAATTTCAGAGTACAAGTATGTTTGAGGTCTCCGAGCTTTGTTGGCATTCTGGTATTGTACAATACAATAGCCCTTGATTGTGACAGTCTCTTTAAATGCTTTGCAATCAGTTCTTAAAGTTCCAGGGGACTATGCTAGCACTCAGTTTATAGTGAAGTTTCCCTAATAAATACAGACATAAGGGCATTTTGGATTGGAATGTTTTTACAGAAAATACATTTTATCACAAAACAAAGAACCCCAAATCTTAGCTTTGCATTAATTACTGCCATCATTTACCCCTGAACACACCTAGATTTAACACTGTTTGTTTTATCTTTATACAGTTTGAAAAGTTCAAGCACAACTAAAGTCTTTTCTTTCATTTGTTCTGTCCAGTGTGATGCTGGGCTTTTTTCTTTAAATTAGTTTAAAAAATAATGAACTATACGTAAAAATGTACTTAAATTCTACTAGCTTACTCTTTAAGGTTTTTTTCCCTTTAAGGACTGGTTTGTGCACAGGTTTTTTACCATTTTGATATGGCATAAGGGGTATAATTTCTGTGCCGATATAGTTAAATCAATACAAAAACTGTATGTGGAGAAGTTCCAAATCAACATATGATGGTTATGGGAGAAATACCGATCCTGTTGAAGTCAACAGGAGTTTTTAATGAAGCCAGGATTTCACCCCACATACTTACATGGGAATGAAGGTTAAAGAAAAAATATATGTCTGATCAATGGGGATTTGATAATGCCATGTCGATAGACATAGCATAACTCATGAAAAGAAATAGGAAAATTAATTAGGGAAAGAGAAACCATGATTTATTGTTCCAGGGTTTGTATTTCTTTGTCCCTTAAAGCTAATGGTATTTTCAGTGGTTCCATTTAGAGTAAGCAGATATTAAAGAGGGGAGGCAGAGTTGATTTACCACAATTGGTTCATAATGGCTAGTGGATAAAATTTGTTGTTTGCTTCTATGTGGATACAATAGGGTAAGATTATGTGAATGAATGTAACTTTGCAACAGTTTATACCAAGATAAAAGACAGGACTTCTTTTCTAGATTAGTCTGAATGGAAGGGATTTTCCCTTGGGGTTAAAAATCTGGTGCCTATGTAATTTTTAACAAAATGTAAATATTTCTAAGAAATTCTCAGTGCTCAGTAAGCGTTTGGATTCTACATCGATAGGTGCTATAGAACCCATTTGGCCTTGTATATACTAGAAAAGTGCAATGGTAAATAGCCAATTTATGCTAAACTGACATAAGTAAAATTAAACCAGTATTAGTGCATCTCATCTAGGGGCTTGCATCAGTTTAACTAGATCAGTTTTTAAATGGGTTTAATTAAGATGGTAGACTTTTCTAGAATCATAGAATATCAAGGTTGGAAGGGACCTCAGGAGGTCATCTAATCCAACCCCCTGCTCAAAGGAGGACCAATCCCCAACTAAATCAGTTTTCTTTTTAAAACATTTCTTTTTTTTTTTTAAAATAAGGAGATATACCCATCTCGTAGAACTGGAACGGACCTTGAAATGTCATTGAGTCCAGTCCCCTGCCTTTGCAGCAGGACCAAGTACCATCCCTGACAGATTTTTTTTCCCCAGATCCCTAAATGGCCCCCTCAAGGAGTGAACTCACAACCCTGGGTTTAGAAGGCTAATGCTCAAACCACTGAGCTATCCCTCCCCCACAAATAGACAAGGGGTCACATTTTAAAAAAAGTGCCTAAGGGTATGTCTACACTGTACAATGAACAGACTTTGCTCTTGATTTTAGCCCAAATTCCCCTACCATCCACCCACACAAACCTCTGACCCTGGTTTGGAGGTGCTTTAAGGCCAGATTAGCTTACATGGCTTGGAATATAGGTTAGAACCAGGTTTCCCCTTTAATTTGGCCTAGAACCCACCCATTATGCAGTGAGGACATGGGCTAAAACACCCAAGTGCTGATAGTCCTCCAATTTCCCACAGTTCCCCCCAAAGGAGAGGCCAGACACAATTGACTGGGAAAGAACCCTAGAGTGTCTCAGAACAAAGAAGCGTGGAATATGTCCCCAAACACACCCAGACAATAGCAGAGACAGTGAGGACACAAGTATCAGAGGGGTAGCTGTGTTAGTCTGGATCTGTAAAAAGCAACAAAGAGTCCTGTGGCATCTTAAAAACTAACAGATGTATTGGAGCATAAGCTTTCGTGGGTGAATGCCCACTTCGTCAGATGCATGCGTGTATTCACCCACGAAAGCTTATGCTCCAATACATCTGTTAGTCTTTATGGTGCCACAGGACTCTCTGTTGCTTTTTAGTGAGGACACAGTAATGAGATTAGGGGCTTTGCAGTATTGCTGTTCATAACTGGTCTAGTCTAACCTGGGTACTCAGAGCAGAGTTCCAGTCATCCCTGTTAACTATCCAATGAGGAACAGACCTTTAGTGACTTAGCCACATAATTCCCAAGACTTTCATTGGAATTTAGGCTAAGTCACTTAGATGCTTTTGACAGTATGACCCAAGGATGGAGATAGATTTCTAAGAACGCTTTTGTAAATGACAAGTGATTATTTTACTTTATTTTCAGTAATTGAAATTGCCTTTTTTTTACATGATTTTTTCAATGGAGACCTCCCTCTCTTCGCCTCCCCCCTCCTGCCCTTTATTTTTAAAGAGAACTGTTTATTAGGTTTACTTGCGGATAGTGATCCATCCATGCCATGCCCTGTCACCCAATCCCAGCTTCTGACAAACAGAGGCTAGGGACACCATTCTTGCCCTAGTGTAGTGTACTGTAGTGTACTAGTTATTCTTAAGCAAAATGTATTTATTATGTGGCAGTCACATAGAATTAACATAGAATGAGAGTTGCTTTTTAATCCCTTAAACAGGCCTGAACAGCGAAGAAGTGTGTTCATTCAAGACAGTGCAGGGAAGCCATAGTGAAAATAGAAGGCTATATTGTTTAAGAATGACTGAAGGAAGCTGCAGTCTGTATTACTCTTTCCGCCTTTCTTTACCCCAAAATGACCATCTTAGGAGGAGCCTTCATTCACTCTTTAGATGTGTTCTTTTTCATTGGGCCTACTTTGAGGGGGATGGGGGGAAGAAACATTGCTGAATGCCTCCATATGAGGACTGGTCCTTGTTGTGGCAGTCAGGTTAACGCATGACACACACACAGAGCTACAGTTCTTCCAAAATAAGAAATGTATCGACCCAAACAAACATTGACATCAGTCAAACAGGATTGGTCACAATAAAGGGTTGGTGGATGAACTCGAATGTACAACATACTCTGAAATTGGAGGTTCTGACACGGCAATCACATCCATGCAAGCAGATCCTATTGGGCTTTGTCAGGGTTCAGGGGGTGTGCCCACATAGATCCCCATGGAAGACAGGGCCCAAATTTCCCTCATCTCATATAGATATAGTGTTCTCAGACCTTCAAGAGAGCATCCATCACCATACTGGTGACATCAGGCCATGAGTTCTCATACCCTGTGTTCTTGGCAACAGAGTAAAGGATTAAATGGAAATTAAAATCCACCTGGAAAGGATTTCTATCACCCAGTATGGATTTGGAATGAATAAGGGATTTGATTAATGCAGTTAATACAATCTTTTATCATACCCTACTGAAAATGATTAGCTAGGGTGGCTGGAAGGTCAGATAGCGATGGTGAGGTTAAAATGGCTGATTCAATTCTGGAATATTTTGCTTTGAATTAAGCAAATTAAGCAAATTCCAAATTGCTTGAAATCCTACTTTTCTGACTGGTGCCTTTTCATTTCTGGTGGAAGCTTTACATCTTCCTTTTGTATCTCCTGTACTCCAAGACTCTGTCTTTGCCTGCTCCTCACACCCCATCCACCCCGTACCCTCTCTCTAGTATGTCACTTTGCTAGCCTTCAGCCTTAGACTCTACTTTTCTGGAAACAACACCTAATTGTACCTCTCTGCCAATGCATTCACAAAGCCCTGTCTGCTTCCCAACACATGAGCATCTTATGCTTCCTACCACCCAATCCTTCAAAGAAAGAAAGTCGTCCTCTTATTGTGTATAAAAGCCCTATCCTACTCCCCTGGAGTCCTATTTGTCTCTGACTTCACTCTCAGTTGAATTCAGACATTAGATCTGGTCAAAAAAATGTTCTGTTGTCTGAAAAAAATCACAAAACGGGACTTTTTGAGAAAACATCTGTGTGATCCAAAAAACCCAACCCATTTTGTTTGGAA
Organism: Trachemys scripta elegans; assembly: GCF_013100865.1. NCBI lineage: Eukaryota > Metazoa > Chordata > Testudines > Emydidae > Trachemys > Trachemys scripta. The sequence continues at coordinate 4,889,816 of NC_048302.1, forward strand.
TAAAATTTGATGACATTCTAACTTCACTGCCCCACAAGGCCAGACATCTTTGCCTTACCTTGGATCCCCAAAGCACTTGAACCTCTCAAAAGTCTTTTCTCATGTAGTATTGTTGTAAAGCTATCATCCACTGTACAATATGGGCATTGCCAAAATGCATCCCCACCTTGATCCTGCCTCTGCTCTAATCCTCCTCCAGGCATGAGTTAGTTCCAGTTTTGATTATTCATAGATTCTAAGGCCAGAAGGGACCATTATGGTGAATATCACAGGCCATAGAACTTTTCCAAAATAAGAACTTCCCCAAAATTCCATGATCAACTGAAATTCTTACTCTTTGTATTTAAATGCTGCAGTCAGATTATGCTCTTACTGCTGAAAAAGTGATCATAGCGCTCTGTGATAAAGATAGTTATAACTAAAGGGTAATTTACCATCCCTTAATTTACCTAATACCAGATACAGTATATTTAACTCGGAGATTTATGTAGTGGCAGTTCGTGGTTGTTTATATGTACAACTGATAGCATATGTTACACCCTATATGTAGGTTATTCTTGGGCTTGGAAAGATTATATTTTCATCAGTAAATGTGGGTAAACATCGATTTCACTGTATACGCAGAAACCAGTGGATTTTTTTTCCATTTGTAATAACTGAAATTTACAGCTAGGCTAAGTCAGAAAAATGTTGCCTAAGACCGTATGAGAGTGTGATGTAAAGATATTTACATTGTATATTTTAACATGTGATGTTGACAATTTGTATTTTAATGGTTATAAAGCTTTAACATTGTGAATCTGTGTCTATTGTCATCAAATAATTGTTTGTCACCTGTTATTGTCTGACCTCCCCATAATTCCCCACAACAGAGAAAATTAAAATCGATAAACATTGAAAAAATGCTAAAAATACACATTGATATTGTCAGTCAAAATGATAAGAAAATAAAACTTGAATTCTGCCAAGATTCGTTATTCTTAAGCAAAATGCCTTGGAAATGTTAATACAATTAACAATTAAGACAGGCAGTGTGTCCTAATGGGTAGGACACTGGAGTGGGAATTGGGAGATGTGGGTTCAATCGTTATCTTTGCCACTTGTTTTGCTGGTCGATCTTGACTTCAAATATTTACGTCACAGTTTCCCCATCTGTGAAATGGGGATAATTATACTGACCTTCTTTGTAAAGCACTTTGTGATCTACTGATCAAAAAACACTACGTAAGAGCTAGGTATTGTTGTTATCCCTCAGTATTATATCATGGCAATGTTTTTGTTTGTTTTTAAACAAACAACCTTCACAACATACAAGATCTTTAAGCCTTACAAAGAGCAATGGTACTGTTTAAAATTTATCCCCAAGAGTCACCAGTAAATTCTGACCATGGAACCGACTCTGCAGGTTTGAGTAATCAGGAGTTGTGTTAACCCCTTTGCAGAATTCCTGCATTTTAGATGCTCAAATGCACTCGTTCTTTATTTTCCTTAAAATTCCCCCGGTACCCAAGAGTGCTGTTTGCTGGAGATCACTATTGTGTTCCTGAGCTGCTTATTCAGACCTGTAGGGATCCCTCCAAGTGCTCCAACAATGGCTGGGATCTTCTTTGTTTTAGTTTTCCATCGTCGTTCCACTTTGAGGCAGAGTTCTTCATTCTTCGCCAACTTTTCTTGTTTCTTTTTGGTGTTTCTGTCTGCTGCTCTGGCAATACACTTCTACCCTGATATAACGTGACCCGATATAACACAAATTCGGATATAACGCGGTAAAGCAGTGCTCCAGGGGGGGGCGGGGCTGCGCACTCCGGCAGATCAAAGCAAGTTCGATATAACGCAGTTTCACCTATAACACGGTAAGATTTTTTGGCTCCCGAGGACAGCGTTATATCGAGGTAGAGGTGTATCAATTAACATGGGCTTGTTTATCGTCTTTTCTACAACAGCTGTGTCTGACCTGTTTGCCTGCACAATTTGGCTGTGACAGTTGCAAGATCCCATAAAAGCTTAGCCTCTTCTGTCTCTAGAGCACTTTCAGTTTGGTGGGCGTAATACTGCATGGGGCTTTTACGTCCATACTTGCGACAGAGGCTCCAATGCAGACACTTGGTGACCTCATTGTGTCTGTTCCTATGTTCTTAACCACTCAGGCTCCTGCGGGCACTCAGCATATGCTCCATTGTCTTCCTTTTCGGAACACGTTCTGCAGTTCAGGGAGCAGTTCTGTCGGTCAGTTTTGTTCAGAATGTGATTAAGCCGTAAGGACTGCTTCCGTGCACTCAGCATGAGGCTCCCTGTCTCTTCTGAGGTATTCTTCTGCAAGCCATAATGTTGTTAATCTTCTATCACTAATGTGTTCAGTCTCTCTCCACCACTGTCTATGCATTGATTTCTGTGTAAATCTTTTGAGTCTTTCTTTGGTGATTTGCTTTCTCCTTTCTCTTATGCTTTCTTGGCTGAGCATGTATCCCAGCCTATCACTTATTATTGCAACCAGATGATCTTTTACTCTGGTTGACTTATACATTTTGATGTTATATTTTTCATTGCCAATTGTTTCCTTCACAGACAGTAGATTCTTTCCTCCATCACATCATTGGGTGTATGTCCTGTCTGTGCCTTGATTGATATTCATTGTTCTGTGCATCATTAGGAGTTTTCTTGTTTTGGATGTCAATTTTTTTCTTCTCTTCTTGATTCTACATGATCATTCCAACAGTGCATCACCCAAATAATTCTTTGAGTTGAGTTTTGTCCTCAGAAAATTTACTATTTGTTTGTAATATTATTTCCTCACTTCTTCTTTGACTACCTTATGTTGTAACTCCGACAGTTCCCTGATTCCAAGCTATTTGTAAGGGATGTTTTGAGAGATATCTTGGATAGTACCGTTGTTACCTTGCATGCCATCTGATTGTACCAGTTTGCCCCTCTTTACTGATGCAGATGCACATTTAGCCAAGCCAACCCACAGCTTTATATCTTCACCAGACATTTCAGCATGTGTCATCAGTTTCTGTATCCCCTTTTGTGGCTGTCCATATAGTTTCAGATCATCCATGTGTAACAAATGATTAACTGGTGGTGGTTGTTTGCTGATATGAAAACCACTCTTTATTTCACGGACCATCCATATCAAAGGCAACATGGCTACCACAAACAACACTGGGGATAAGGAATCTCCTTGAAAGACATTCCTCTTTTAATTCAGACGTTGTCAATGATAGTCCCTTTCAGGTAAAGTTGAATGTTCTAGTTAACCCTAGATGGCTGCAGAAAAGAAATGATCTTTGGATGAATCTGGTGCATTTTCAGTTTCTCAGTCTGCGAATGTGGGACACTGTCATATGCTGATTGGTAGTCTATCCACACCATCTCTAATTTGTTGTTGTCCTTTTGTATTGTTTTGCATTTTCTGTGATCCTTTTGTTCAGCCTGAAGTTGTCTTTTGTCCCTTTCATGTTTGTTGTGCTGCCTTTTTGCTCAGGAGGCAGCATTCCATTGCGAGCTAGCACTGTCCGGATCTTCTTTGCCAGAATTGCTGTTCAGGTTTCCAAATAGTTGGTGTACACGTGATTGGCCTGTAATTCATAGTATCACTGGACCTGCCTTTCTTTTTCTGTGTAAGGACAGTTCTCCTTGTCACCATGCATCTTGGGCATCCGTTCTTCAAATATTTATGTTGTTGTTGTTAGGGGTGAGTGCTCAGTTATTTTCTAGTGGCTATACATGGTGTTTCTGTATCAAGGTTTCAAGGGTTAAGCTATATGGATATGTAGTCACAAACTTATTTAATTTTGTTGCGGTATGTATAACCTCTTTGAAAAGACATTCTGCAAGCCCACAGTCTCACATGTCAAAGCTAAAAAAACACCTTTGCCCCTTTATCCATGTATTAACCATAGCTACAGTCTTCCAGTATCTTTCATTCATTTAGGGCCTGCACTCTGCTTAGTATGAAGTTGATGGGAGCTGGATTGGACTTATAAACACTCTGTCAGGACTGTCATTAGCTAATTAGTATTGCCTTTTGTGGTCAAGCTTTCTTTTATGAGTGTTACTTAATCATGAAGACCTCTCTTATTTGGAAAAATGGGTCTGCTATGGTGAGATAAGATCTTATGACTTCTTTGCCAGGTCTGCTACAGTCTTGGACGCTCTTCCTCCTGCATACCAATCAGCTCTGCGAGAGTTAGCAAATCACCCTTTGGGTGAGAAACTGAGCAAGCCATTTCACAGTTTGGAAAAATAAATGCCGCTCATTAACCCCCCTTCCACACACATTTTATCCTGTCTTTTCTTGCAGGGTGCGGTCAGTATTTGACTGATCCCATATAGAGTCCTCTGTGATTAGTTGACATAATACCTATTGTTCAATAGGGTCATTCTGAGGAAAGTGCACAGGTCTGGGAGTCAGGTGATCATGAGTTCTCATCCTGGCTTTGTTGCTGACTCATTCTGTGGTATTGAGCCTGTCATTTCAAAAATGGGGGTAACAATATTTACGTGATAGCTCAGTTAGGTTGTGAGATTTTATTAGTCTGTGTCTGTACGGTGCTTTCAAGTGCTGTACAAACAACTATTCTTAATATTAGCCTCATTGAGTTTTTTTCTCCAGTCTGAGTGGGAGCTTAAAGTGATTTCCTAGGAGCAATTTTATTTTGTACTTTATCTCTAATATTACTGTTCATATTTTTTCTTAAGTGATGTCTTGATGCAGATTTGTATTGTGTCTGTGCAGGTGGCCATTAAAAGATGATAGCTATACTCACAATAGCCTTTGAAAAGTAAAATCAAATAAGGGGACCTTTGCTACTAATTCCCCTCCCCCCCCACACACACTTTTGGAGGATTTAGCAATAGTTATTTTATCTGCTTTGAGCAGGGGGTTGGACTAGATACCTCCTGAAGTCCCTTCCAACCCTGATATTCTATGATTCTGTGATTTTTTTTTCTCCTTAACGCCATTAGCATAGTTGATGTTGGGCTGGTGTTATCTCCCCCCAGGCAGGTATCTCTCAATGCTGTTTTGGAAGCATTTATCTTTTCAACTGAAAAAGGTTTCCCTTCTTTCCCTGTGGTTCCAAAGAGGATGGAGCTCGGCTGTTCTCAGTGGTGGCAGATGACAGAACAAGGAGCAATGGTCTCAAGTTGCAGTGGGGGAGGTCTAGGTTGGAAATTAGGAAACACTATTTCACTAGGAGGGTGGTGAAGCACTGGAATGGGTTACCTAGGGAGGTGGTGGAATCTCCATCCTTAGAGGTTTTTAAGGCCTGGCTTGACAATGCTCTGGCTGGGATGATTTAGTTAGTGTTGGCCCTGCTTTGAGCAGGGGATTGGACTAGATGACCTCCTGAGGCCTTTTCCAACCCTGATATTCTATGATTCTATGACCTTCTCCTACTATGGATTGAGCCAGCTATTGTAACTTTAAGGGTGGAGACTGGCAACATGGTGTTTTCCCTGGGGATTTATTTTTCTTGCTGGGGATCAGACTAGTTTCTGTTTAAGAATCATGGATGGTTAATAGTGAAACCAAAGTATTTAAATTGGAGGGATCAAAATATAAACTGTTTACAGGCGCTTTGTCTACTTCCCATATAGAAGCTGATGACAGCTATCTTGGTCTCTCTTTAGATCTATAGCAAGTTTATAGTCTATGTATCATATGAAAAGCACAGTGATGGGGCAACTGAATTAATGCTCTTGTTCTTTTCTAATTAAGGCCCTCTCGAGCCAACAGCTGTTTCAAGCACACACTTACCATGAAGCAGACGAGCAAGTCCCATTGCTTGGGAAAGGGGCAGTCTTAGCACAAACATCCCTGGTCAGCACCTCTCCTTGGCTAGCTTAGGTGGGAGGCTGCCTAGCATGCAAACTCTTGTGCATTGCAGTCTAAGGCACCTATCTTTCCCCATTCATTGTATAGGGAGCCGAGGCACCCCACTCAGGCTTTGTGAATCACAGTGATTTTCTGGGTGCTTAAAAGTGAAGTGCTGTGACGCTCATTGTCGCCACGGTTAACTTCTCTTGTGCATCCAGCTCCAGTCCCTAAATATCTGGAGTAACACCATTGTTCTGGAGTGGTCTAGGTGTCATTCTAAACACCCAGCAAAGCCATCTGGAGCTCCATTTTTGAAATGACAGGCTCAGTACCACAGAATGGGTCAGCAACAAAGCCAGGATGAGACCTGTACTAAGAAACTTTCCCACTCATCAGCAGAAATTCATTATTTTGGCAATCGCTGAGCTCTGTGCTGCCCATTGCTGACATATGTAACCTAGCAAGCATTGTTAAGAGGTCTTCCATCTTTTTTTGAACCCTGACTTGGCATGATAGTTTAACACCTATAACTGTAAGGATAACTCCTGTTACCAAAATTCAAGGGTATTGCTAAGATAACTCCCATCCTTCCAGCTTTCTTACCTTCCTCTCCGACTGTGATTCATATTTGCTGACCTCCTACACCCTCCTAGTCAGAATTAACATCCCCCTACTCCTGGACCCAACTATTTTGCTAACCCACTCTTGGCTTCCCTAACGTTTCCCCTACTTTAGGAATCACTCTCTGTTTTCTCCTTTCCTGCCTTCGGGAGTGAAACAAAGCTTCCCTCAGCTGGATGGAGATTGCCCAAATGTGGATTAGTCTGAAGGCATTTTTTCCCAGTATCTCGCTCTTACAATCAAGGGGTTTCTCACATGTATTAGCCAGGCATTTTGAATCTCACTCAAGTTCAGACTGTCACAGCTCAACCACCCCGCTTCAAGACACGGCTACTTTTTCCTTTATGAATTTCACCTCAGCTTAAAGCCTTCTTTTCCATATGAATGATCCTTAAAACATTGTTTAATACCGGGCACTGTATGAAGGGCACTAGGCAAAAATTTATCTTTGCCGAGTTCACATGTAACATGCTGGTCATTAAACTGGAGTCAAAGGATTAGAAGAAATTGTGTATATGTGTGCGCGTGTGTAAAACATGCATGTATTTATACTGTGTGTGTACATCCTCAGATATAAAATAGTTAAGTTCTTACACTGCCCATAAAAATTCTCCAGAAAAAAAAACATCAAAGTGAATTAAGTTCTATTGAAATAATCTTTCTTACTGTATGTGGTTTATGTCCCAGCTGAATCCTCTGAAAAGCCAATGCAGGGGGTGAGAAGGAGAGAGAGGGGCCCTTATTTATATGAAGTCTGTACCTCTGTTTGACTTTCTGCTGCCAGAAACAGAAAGAAAGGCTTCCATAGTGTGTCCAAGCTTCTGGTGAATAGCTTCTTTGGGTGCGGAAGTGAGATCCACAGATCCTTTCAGATGAATAGAACACTTAATGAGTGCTTCTCTGTTCTGCACTGCTGGAATGAGACACATCCCTCTTTCTAGGTCACTAAGTTAATCAAGTCAAGGATTTCTGCCCATTGTCCCCCTTATCAGCCACAGCTGCATTTGCATTAGGAAGCTTTCTGTTTCTTTAAGCTTTATTCATGGACTGATTAAATCCTCTTTCACGTTTGCAAAAGTAAATGCCTAATGCACTATATAGCCATCTCCCAACTCAAATAAAAACATATAGCAGAATATATTCTGAACAAATAAGAGGGGAAAAATTCATGTCTCAATTTATCTGATGCCGAGCGCTTGGACCTAGGGAGAAAGTAAGTTGTAGCTTGAGTGTTTAATATGTTGTGATTTTTAACTTGCCTGTGTGGTTGTTGCTTTGCCCTGACACTGATGCCACACGACATACAAGGGGGGCTGCAAAACTGCAGCTCTTCGATGTCTGTGAAAATAATATGTTGTATAGTTTAGTCAATTTTAAACATTTCATTTGTTGTTGCAATTGATTAAGTAAAAAATTGTCTTAGCAGCAAGGTTTTACTTCCCTGTGATGATTAAAGGAAAAAGTAAGAGGAAGAAAGCTATCATTGTTGCAAAAAAGCTGCAGTTAAAGATTTCCATGTGCTGGGGGAGTGATGTAAAAGCTGGCCATCAGTGTCGAGTGGAGATCTTTTCTTTTCTTTTCTTTTCTTTTCTTTTCTTTTCTTTTCTTTTCTTTTCTTTTCTTTTCTTTTCTGTACATTCACTCAATCTCTCATCATTAAGAGATCTACCTCTCCCCATCAGGATGTGGTCATGGCTCAGTTTCCCCATTGATTCGTAGTCTCCCTCTTGCTGGTTGGGTACTTTGGCCCTACAACTAAACTAGAGAGATTCCATCGTGTTTGGGTAAACAGAAGTCCAAACAAAATCAATAGGCTTCCGAGCCCCCTCTGCAGGGCCTGTGCCATCTTCTCCTCTTGAATCGGAGGGGTTCACAAGTGTAGGGGTATAATTGCACTACCCCTAGGTGGCCCTTCTGAGTCACAGGGAACTAATGACCTCCATGTCCCATAACACCGGCCTCTGGCCCTAGACTGTAAACAACTATCCACGCCCAAAACAACTCCATCCATATTGTACCTTCCTCAGGGCTACTATTCACATTTCCTGTTTCTGTGGATGCTGCAGGAAAAGCCCCTCTGTGAGCAGCCCCGCTAGCATCACCCAGGGATTCCCCTCATCCCCCTCCCCACGGTTCCTTGCCCTTCCTCTTGTACCCCCTTCGGAGACTCTTTCAGGGAAAGCTTCTACTCCTTCCCAGGCTCTCTACCGCAGCCTGGCCTTTTCCACGCTCTCTCAGCAGGCAGAGAATCTGCAGGCCCTCATCTCTCCTTTACAGGGCAAAAGGAAACTCTTTTACCTTTGTGCCCTGTTTCCCAGCATGCATTGCTGCCAAGTCCGCAGCTCCCAGCAGACAACTCACAACCTCCCTACATCAGCTTTGCAACCCCCCCACAACCCCGCTTTGGGTCGGGATCCCCACGGTTACAACACCATGAAATTTTGAAATTGACCAATTTTAAAACCCTCTGGCCATGAAATTGGTCAAAATGGACTGAATTTGGTCAGGTCCTAGTGATGTGATACTGGCAAATGTCACTGCTAGCTATTGTAAGACCTGCATAGACATTTTGTTCTTGACTATGACAACCAATGGTCGTATTGCATTGTAACTGGGTGCCCAGCATTACTTCTGCAGTCATCTTTGAGAGAAAAATCATTTGTAAAAGGCTCTGCTCATTAGTTCCTTTTTAGAGTGTGAAATTATCAGAGTTGAGTGTAAATTTGTATAACAAATCCCCAAATCAGACAGGTTTTTTTTTCATGTTTCCCTGCACTTGGGTCAGACTGGCAGTTTCTTCCTTCTCACTGAGACACCTCATCCTAAACACAGGGTCTGTCCCCCCTCGCCCCTGCCATCTACCCCACCATAATTCCCTCTTAGCCAGGTGTTCTGTCCAGGCCATCAATTTACCTCATTTAGTCTCTGATGTCTACATATAGATTCCGTCACTTCCCCACCCTGTGAAATACTGTAACCAGCCAGATTTGGAGAGGGAGCAAGTACCTCCCTAGGACCAAGGGAGGGAGGGCCAAAGTGAGGAGAATGCACTAGGAAAGGCCAAGGAAGATCGAAATTGTGGCGCTAAAAAATTTGTATTACTGAGGAAAGATTAGGATATTGAGGCAAAAAGGTGTGTGGGAACTGGAATTTCCATTTTATGGCATATTCTGCCATTCTGAATCAGAACAAATCTAAAGAATTTGAGGTTGCCTGAGAAATTGAATGTGTGATTTTTTTTTTTTATTTTTATTTGTAAATAGAAATGTGTTGACTTTAAAAACACATATTCTAATGTACTATACTTATCTTATAAAATATAAATGTAATATTAAATCAAATGCATTTCAAACAAAGTCATTTCACCAAGAAAAATGGAAACACTTAATTTTTACATACACACTTTACTTGCAATCAACACATACCTGCAGAAAGTTTCAATTTCTCCAAATCGGCATTTTCTGACAGAAAAATGTACAGTTGGAAAGTTTTTGACTAGCTCTAGTAAAGTATGTGTATTAAACTACCAAGCTCTATTGATGGGAAATAGATGCATGTGCGGATTCATGTCAACTTCCACCAAAACAAGGAGACTTGTGTCAGTTTTGAATGTAGACCAGGCCAAGAGACGATGGGTCAAATCCTCAGCTGGTGTCAATTGTTATAAACCATTGGAGCTTCATTGATTTACACCCTGTGAGGCTCTGACCCAGTAACTGTAGAAGATAAAACTGTCTCAAACTTCTATAATGTATTCAGTGGCAGATGACAGCTAAGCTAGTGATTTGAGTTGCTTAACAATTCTTATCGTTTGCCGATGTTAATGCTTGGTTTCAGGAACTGCCTTGCGATTAAACTTCTCTAATTACAAATATTCATTGACATCAAGAATACTCCTTGCATGCCCCTAAACTGCAATACGACATTAGCTCCCATTTACTAGTTAGTGTTGTCTGCTGAGTCCTCTCCCACCCAAAGCTGTAGTTCAGCTAGTTAGCTGCCTCAGTGCTGATCTACATAGCTTTTGTAGCAGTATTTTTCTCATTAAAAATGTAGCAGCTATAATTGATGGAGTAGGAGGGGAAAATGAAGTTTCTTAGTTGCTTTAGTAGTCAATTGGAATTTTTAAGTGGAGAAACAGTGATGGATATTACACGAAACCCTTCAGAACAGTGGTTAACAGCATTAGCAATGGAAGTCAACCATGGGTCTAGGCTGTACAGACACAAGTATTCCATGTCTGAATGATCAACTTCAACTTATTCAGAATAAAAAACTCATGACATTCGAGAGGCCCATTTGGATAAAGGGGATTTGACTACCCTGGAGAAAGTCCATAAGGAGGAGCAACTAGAATGACAAAGGATTTAAGGCAAATGGTTAGGGAAACTTCAGGCTTCTGCCTGTGTTATTCCATTGGGGTTAATGGAGTTACATTGGTGTAACTGAAGTAACACCGTCTAGAGTCTGTGTGACCTTTTGTGGATCATCCAGATCAGTAAGGGGTTCTGTCACTGCTTGTCTTGTAACTTTGGGTCTCTTAATGCCATGCTGCTCGGGCTCAGAGCTATGACACCAGTAGCCAGCCTACATGCGTAAAGATCTCGCCCTGGCTTCCACCCACCAAGTTACTCCTTGAAGGGTGACCCCAACAGCCTTTCTGATCCCGAATCTCCCCAGGTCAATCCTCCAATGTCTTAGCTATCAGATACTTGGACTTTTTCCCTTCTGGTTCGTCACCCTTGAAGGTGTGAAACCTACCCCCCAGTTATAAATCCACTACACCCAGATTAAACTTGCTTGGGGTAAAAATAAAGAAAATGTGTATCCAATGGGAAAGTCACACCTTAAAAAATGAAATAGTAAGAAAAAACAAACACATCCAAGATAGGCAGAAAATAACCAGAGAGAGACACCTCAGGCGTCTATAAGTTCTCTGAGACTGGGGTTTTCTTTTCAGTTTCAGTGTTTTCCCATTAACTTTAATGGTCCACCATTATCTTTTCCTTGGCTGTACAATGCTAGGTGCTTGGAGTTAGTTTCCAGTAAAGAACTAGCCTGGGTAGTGCCCCTGCCGGATTGCTTCCCCACACTGCTGGGAGGCGATGCTTGAGTTGCACCACAGTAACAGTGGCAATTTTCTACATATGCCTGCATTCATAACAGTAACCTGGATACAGATATCCTAATGACTGTCAGAACATTGCAAGCTTTCCTAAGAGACCTTACTTAACATATACTTTACTACTGAGGGCATTCTGTGCCAAAAAATAAAAATTCTGCGCACAATATTTTAAAATTCTGCAAGTTTTATTTGTCAGTAAATAAATGCGGAGGCTCCAGCATGGCAGTGGGAAGCACAGGCCACTGGCTGCATGAAGGTTGAAGATCACCCTGCAGCCCCCCCACCCCAGGACGTGGACTCAGCGGTGAGGCTGCATCTGACCCTGACACAGGGCAAGACCTGGGCCTGTCTCAAGGCATGTCTTCACTACCTGCCGGATCGGCGGGGAGCGATCTATCTATCGGGGATCGATTTATCGCATCTAGTGTAGACGTGATAAAATCGATCCCCGATTGCTGTGCTGTCGACTCCAGAACTCCACCGCAGCGAGAGGTGAAAGCGGAGTCGACGGGGGAGCAGCAGCGGTTGACTCGCCGCCGTCCTCACAGCCAGGTAAGTCGACCTAAAATATGCAAAGCTGAAGTTGCGTATCTTAGGTTGATCCCCCCCCCCCCCCCCCCCCCCCCCCCGCCCCCCGCCCCCCAACCCCCCGGGCCCCCCCCCCTGCTGCGCCAACCCCAAGGTGCGTATCTTAGGTTGACCCCCCCCCCCCCCCGCCCCGAAGTGTAGACCTAGCCTCAGAAACACCGTGAGGCAATGCTCCTCTGTACCAAGTGCACCAGGTGTGGGGCAGGCAGGCTCAACCAGACAGGATCCAAGTGTGGAGGGGCTCAGTAGGGTGTGGGGATCCAGGTGTGGGGTGAGAGTTCTGTGTGGGACAATCTGGGTGCAGGCAGCTTAGTGCGGGGTTTAGGTGTGGGGATATCTGGATGCACAGAGGCGTGTTGGGGGGTGAGGGGGTTCCAGTGCAGGGACAATGGAACTGTGCAGGGGTTTCCAGGTGAAGGAGGTTGGGGCTCAGCGGTGGGGTCTGGGTGTGGGGGGCTCAGCAGGGGGAGGGGTCTGGGTGCTCGGGGAGTAGGTATTGGTGGGGTGGGGGTCTGGGTGCAGCTAGTTGGGGGTCTGGATGTGGGGGCTCAGGGTGGGGGTTTGAGTGGGGGGAGCTCAGTGGGGGGTGGTCTGGGTGCAGGGGTGGGGGTATGGAGGCAGGGGGTCTAGGTTCAGGGGGGCTCCAGATGCAGGGGTTGAGGTTTAGTGGGGTTTGGGTATGGCAGGCTAGGGGGTTCTGAGTGAACGGGGTGAGGCTTGGTGAGGGTGTCTGGGTATGGGAGGTCCGGATGCACAGGGGTTGGCTGAATAGGGGAGCAGCTCCCCATACTGTGACCTCTCCCCCCACAGCTGAGGAGCGATGGGGGCAGGAAGCAGGGGAGGATGCTGAGCTTCCTGCAGCTGGGGGGGGGAGGGGGGTTCCTGGCAGTGGATCTGACCAGCCCCAGCCACTCCTTGCAGAGGAAGAGGAAGTCCTGTCTTCTCCTGCCTCCAGCCCAACTGGGACTAGCAGCTGATTCCAGCTCAGGGTAGGAGACACTGGCTGGGGTGTCCCCAGATCTGCGGTGATTTACCTCTCTGCCAGCTGCTCCAGGTGCCTGAAACGATGTACCTGCACTGCCAGGGAGTGGTGCGTGACTGCTCTTGTAGCTTCCCTTTGCTTTCCTGTCAGAAAGTCATTTTTCTGCAGGCAAGCAAAGAAATCTGTGGGGGGACATGAATTCTGCGCACATGAAGTGGCACAGATTTCCCCCAGGAGTAATATTTCTACACAACAGCATTGGATATACCCATCTGATTCAACTGCTTACTCTTTGGGGTGCTTGGACCCTGATTGTCAGTCAGGGCCTCAGCACCAGAGTTTTGAAGGTATTTAGGCATATGTAGGTGTCTAGTGGGATTTTCAAAAGTGCTCAAGCATCTAACACCCATTGGAAGTAGATGCCAAGGCACCTTTGAAAATATCCCACTAGATGCTATCTGCAGGTTTGTCTACATTAGAAAGTTTCAGTGTAGCTAAATCTGTTTGGAGTGTGTGTTTGTTGTGGGGGGGAATCACTCCTCTAACTGATATAGCTATGCCAGCAAAGGTCCTAGTGTAGAGGCAGCTACATAAGCAAACAAGCTAATTCAGAGGTAGAGCTTATTTGATTTTGGTAACTGGTTTAAGCTTATATCGGCAAAAGGACTCTTGTTGACATTATAGGTTGCATCTCCACTATGTTGGAAGGGTTGGGGGTTTCTGCCTTACAGCTCTATTGGATATCTGTACCAGCAAACTCTTTTAAGTGTAGACAAGACCTGCATCTTTACATGTCTAAATACACTTATGAATCTGGCCCTAAGTCTCTATTCTTTGGGGAAAACAGGTGCTGTAGCAATATTCTGTATTCTCATCTTGATGTTCAAGGAGATGCATATTGAGATCTGCTAATTGAAATCCTTTAATGGGGACAATATCAAGGTGAAGGCTTCAGTTTAAGTTGATTTTCAATGTGAAGTAGGTTTAACTTCTGGGTTTGTTTTAACTCTGTTTGTTTTAATTAATTGCTGTTATGCAGTGGCTAGGCAGGTGGCCAACAGGGACTACCGATCTCATTAATAGCCCTTCTCTATTTCCACCAGAAAATCAACAGCCAACCAACCCCCTCAATGTCTATAGTCTGCATGCAACTACTTTGGGTAACCACACGTTCCCTTCGCTGTCCCTTGCATCCTCCTCCCTTCCCATCATCTATGTATTACACCCACCCGTTGCTCTCTGACTCTGTGTTTGTACAGCTCCTATCCCGGGGGTGGGGAAGGGTGATCTTGTTGGTAGTTAAAATAACGCTCATCAGAAGACATGTTTACGTAATACAAAATCTGGTTGTGTGTGTGTGTGTGTGTGTGTGTGTGTATATATAAATTAAAAATAGTGAAGTCAGACCATAAGCACAGCTGAACAAATGTACCGTATGAGCTATTATTATTTTTTTTTGCTCTCAAACTTATAGCGGACGTTTCACCAAACAGAAGAAGAAAGCTGTCATCTTGCTATGAGTTCGTGTCAGTTATTTCATTTGGTATAACGAGTTCCAGGTGGACAGTCAAAATTGCTTTCATTCCTAATGTGTGTGTGTGTGTGTTTTGTAAATACAAGCAGGGTTTTACTCTTACATCATCAAGTGAAAGGGCTGACCATTTATCACACTCAGGAGTGACCCCTCCCAAAAAACCATGTTTCTTAGCAATGGGTATCATAATACTCTCCAACACAAACAGGATAAACCAGTAGCCTGATTCACTGCTACATTACTCCACTTTTCCACTGAGGTAACTCAGCTGAAATCAGTGCAGTTACACCAGTGTCAAACTGGAGTGACCCACAGGTGAATTGAGCTCGGTATTTCCTTTCCTGGAAATGAACTGAGGGCTGGATTGTACTCAGCTGTATATGTAGTAGTCCTGTTGATTCTAATTAGATTACTCATGTGAGTAACTGTTCACCAGTTCCTATTTTCCAGCAGAAATTGGCTGTTCACAAATCATCTTACGTCAGGTTAGGTCGCCACTTAAATCACCGTAATGAAACTGGTTTGGAATAGATGCTGTGGGTGGTTTTTTGTTTTGTTTGTTTTTTTCCAGCATTGCTGAAGAACAAACTAATTCTTGACTGTTGCATGGATGATGATATTTTATCTCCTTGTTTGGAATAATAGGTAAGAGATCCGCATAATTAGCTTGAAAAAAGGAAAGAGAACTAAATGTGTCGTGCTTTGTTTAGATGTAAGTACAGGTTGGATTCCAAGGACCCAGCTGCAGTTCTGAAAGTGGATAAAAGAGAAATATGCAGAGGGGGTGGGGAGAAATAAAAATAAAAAATACAGGGGAAGGAGTAAAGTTAAAAGCACAAAGAGTTACAGCTGGCAGCTTTGTTAGCAGGCCCAGCATAGGTAAAGAACTGAAGAGCTAGGGGAAACTTCAATCATTGTACCCCTAAGTTATGTCTACACTGCAATTAAACGCCCATGTCAGCTGACTCGGGCTCAGACTGCCGGGCTGTAAATTTGCAGTGTATATGTTTGGGATAGGCTGGAGCCCAGGCTCTGGGACCCTCCCCTTTCATGGGGTCCCAGAGCCCTGACTCCCGCCTGAGCCCGAATGTCAACACTGCAATTAAACAGCCCGGTGTGCCTAGTCAGTTGACACGGGCCTGCCGTGGGTGTGTAATTGCAGCATGGACGTACCCCAGTAGTAGGTCGTGCAGCTTGCTTTGAGAAGCTTTGGTGGAGCAGCTGTGGGACGTATGCATCCTGGCTACCAGTGTTGGACCATTTGATTTGGTTCTTTTTTCCAGTTATATCAATTTGTGGCAGAACAATGGGTCCTTAGGGCCCATCGCTGCGGGCTGTGCTAGTCACTGCTTTGGGGATGGGAAGGAGATTGGCCAACGCTGGTTGGGTTTTTTCTCCTTCCTTGCAGCTCAATCTAGGGGCTGGGTTTTGGGCAACTGGAGGTCTGGAATTCTCTCCATTCTGGGGGTCACAGTTTGGACCTATGTGAGAGTCGTTTAGTTGTCACAACTTTTGGCAAGTGCCTGGTGCATGAACTCATTGCTTTATGCTCCAAATCCAACAAGGTAACAGGGGGCATCCTGGGAGCATCTCCTTATGAGATGGGGGCATTGCATCTAACTCCCTTGGGGCAAATGCGAATCAGGGGCTGAGGCATTACCCTGGGGAGGAGGGAACTGCCCTGCTAATGCACTTGATGGAGGTGCTGGCTGGGGGTCAAGGTCCCCTCTTGCCTCAACCCCCAAAAGGAGAATGATGCTAGTGGGCAAGAGGAGGCATCCAGAAACCCTCCTTGTGTGATAATTGGCTCCCTCTTCTGTGGGAGCCCCTGCGTTGACTAATAAAGTTATGGCCTGGTTAAAATACATATGACCTGTCCTTGCCTTCCTCTGTGTGGTGAGCACACCAACAGAGACCTTGGTCTCAAATTCTGTGGGGCATTAGATATTCCGGATGCATGGAAGGGATGGTGCCTCCGTTGAATAGCCTTCGTCCGTCCAATTGAGAAGTGGCAGCTGTAGGCTCTGAGGTGAATTCTATCAAGATGTGTGTGCACCAGATTGGTCGAATGGAAGCAGCGATCATGGTCGAATGGAAGCAGTGGTCTGGAGGGAAAAGGTATCGAGTGGGGTAGAATGCCAGGATCCTGACAGCTATGACAAAGTTGGAGAAGTTTCCTGGGATGGGGGGAAAGGGCAAAGCTATGGTCTTTTTCATGTTCTGGCCAGTCCTACTGGTTCAATTAAAGGTGTGGTTTTAAACCCATTTAGTTTCACCAGCACAAACCTGTGTGTGGACACTCTAATTTTGGCTTAAGGGAGACTTATTTTGGTTTATCTGAATTGATTAGAAACAAATTTTATCTAAATTGATATGAGCCACTCTTAAACCGGAGTAAGAGTATCCACACAGGGGTTTGCACCAGCTTAACAAACCCAGTTTAATTAAATCAGTGCAGATAAGGCCTAAGATTTCTCCATATTGCCTTTACTTAACAGACATTTTCCAGGAAGGGCCCCTGACAAGCATTTTGGGGGTGGGTGCCCACAAGCGAGCAATAATCTAGCTAGCTCTGCCCATATTTATCTAAGATTATTTCTACACTTAAACCACTGCAGTAGTAAGACCAGCCTTAAGCATTTATAAGGTGCCAGTGACCTTGGTATCCCGCTAATGTAGAGATTTAAATCTGCCCACAAATTCAATTCATTGCCTTGGCATCTCTGCTGGCAGACCAGTAAACAGTTTCTATGCAGAATGTGATTTTCTAGCTTAGGAATAGAGCCATTCAGATTAGAACTCAGCGTTTTAGTGAGAAATGTCTAAAACGTTTACATAACCTATTTACATATGAATGCAAACATTACAGACTTTATATTAACAGCCCTTGTTGTTGCTCATTACTATGCATAGAAAAAGACATCACAATTTCCAGTAGTGTCTACAAAATTATAAATATGTGATAGAGTAATTACTGATTTGGAAATCCAAATTATATTAAAATGATTGTAGCATCTGTGTCTCCAAAAAACCTCTCCATTTGTCAATTCCAATCCTTTATTACTCAGGCAATAAACATGATTCTGATGTCTGTTTACATAGTTCTTTATTAATCCCCTATTTTTAAAGACTTGATGCCCAAGTATTGGAAATCAGCCTTTCGTCCCCACAACAACAATGAAGGGAGGGGGGAGAGAAATAACAATAGTCCTTGTGGGATTATTTTGATGGGCACTTTTCTATGTGTGGGTTAGTCCCATTGCATGCAGTAGCTGGATGCAATTCAAGTCTTCCTGGCTTGTGTATGCCAGGTAAAAATTGAGGGCCGTATTCTGATGGCCTTACTCACGTTGAGTAGTATCTTACTTCCAACAAAGTCTAAATGGAGTCATTGGGGATATTTATGGAGTAAGGCGCTAGTCCGTGTGAGTAAGAGTATCAAAATCTGGCCTTCAGTAAGTAAGTAATAATGATACCTAGCTCTTATGCAGCGCGGTTCATCCATAGATCTCAAAGCGCTTTACACAGGGGGTCAGTAGGGTTGCCAACTTTCTGAGTGCAGAAAACCGAGCACCCTTGCCCTGCCCCGGCCCCACTCCTTCCCCAAGGTCCCGCCCCTTCTCTTAGGCCCCCTCCCAATCACTCCAGCCCCCCTTCCTCCATCACTCACTCTCCCACACCTTTGCTTGCTCATTTTCACCGAGCTGGGGCAGGGGGTTGGGGTGCAGGAGGAGGTGAGGGCTCTGGCTGGGGCTGCAGGCTCCAGGGTGAGGCCAGAAATGAGGGGTCCAGGGTGCAGGGAGGGGACTCTGGGCTGGGGCAGGGTGTTGAGGTGGGGGGGGTGAGGGCTCTGGCTGGGGGTGCTGGCTCTGGTGTGGGGCTGGGGATGAGGGGTTTGGAGTGCAAGAGGGGGCTCTGGGCTGGGGTTGAGGGGGTTGGTGTGTGGGAGGGGGTGTGGGGTCTGGGAGGGGGCTCAGGGCTGGGGCAGGAGATTGGGGAGTGGAGTCTGGGTGGCGCTTACATCCGGCGGCTCCTGGAGGCGGCCGGCATGTCCCCGCGGCCTCTAGGCACAGGGGCAGCCAGGGAGGCTCTGCTTGCTGCTTGGCCTCGCCCACAGGCACCACCCCCACTGTTTTCATTGGCCGTGGTTCCCAGCCAATGGGAGCTGTGGAGCCGCATGGAGCCAGGGCAGGAGGGAGCCTGCCTTTAGCCCACTGCGCTGCCGACCAGACTTTTAATGGCCCTTCAGCGGTGCTGATCAGAGCTGCCAGGGTCCCTTTTTGACCGGGCATTCCGGCTGAAAACCGGATGCCTGCCAACCCTAGCGGTCAGTATTATTATCCCCATTTTACAGCTGGGGAAACTAAGACCTAGGGAGATGATGTGACTTGCCCAAGGTCCATGGCTGAGCTGGGGATAGAAGCAGGTCTCCTGAGTTCCAGTTCAGTGTTCTATCCACTAGGCAACACTGCCTAAAGGAATTTATTTACTGCCCACTGTAATTCCTCCATTAGCACCCAATTTATGATAGCAGCGAGTTCCAAACTGTCCTGCTGGGGGTGAATGGGCTCCTGCAAAGGTCAGTGGGAAGACTCCCATTGACTTCAGTGGGACAGGATTTCACTCCTGGTTTTGAAAAGAACGCTGTTTGTGCTCCAGGCTACTTTGAAAGTCCTTATTTCTTTTTCCTCCCCTGCCCGTTCCTTCTGCTAAGTGCTACCACTTTAGCCACAGTCTTGCCTCTCTGGGTGCTAGAGCCTTTGCCCTTTCCGCATCGATTGCTGAGATCATCTTACCGCTTCTTGCACCTCCGTCACTATTCAAAACTCACCTGAAAACCTGCCCTGCATTGCTAGCCTCTTAATTTCTTTTTACCTGTTACACTAGCTGCATTGCATACTCCCTTACCTGTATTGTCTGTTAGCTGAATGGGTCACGTAGCTTGTATACAAAGCTGTAATTCTCTGATTTCTGTAACCTGTTTTGAGATGCATGGGCATGAAGGACACTATATACAGAACTTATAACAATATTACTAAGCAAACAGCTTCCAT
Organism: Trachemys scripta elegans; assembly: GCF_013100865.1. Lineage (NCBI taxonomy): Eukaryota > Metazoa > Chordata > Testudines > Emydidae > Trachemys > Trachemys scripta. Next base: position 4,909,541 of record NC_048302.1, read on the forward strand.
TCCAGCCTTTCTCCAAAGGTATGCTATTGAACTGATCATAACTGGCTAAGCATGAATATCCAAGGTGGGGACAATTAACATACACAATGAGCCTTCTACCGACCATCGTTCTGTCCCTGGGAATGGCCAGCCATGGCTCATATGGGATTCACAAGCACTGTGCTAGGCTTAGAGCTGGCATTGGCAATGACCTCCTCAGAGGTCGGCAATGAGAACAGAGCCACGTGTCCGTCTCCAAGTGGACAGTCAAGCAGAGCTGTGCAAGACCGCGCTGCTATTGCAACATGCACCCTCAAAGCTTCAGATGGAGTTGTGGGGGTTGATGTGTGGGAGGGGGTATGGGCTCTGGGTCAGCCAGAATGCCTCCATTGGCTCCCGTTCCGGCCCAGCCCTCACTCCATCCTTCTTCACAATGCAGCCAGGGGCTCAGAGCCCTATATTAGCATAGTAATGTTTCTGGAAGCCAAAATGATGTCATGAGAATAAAGCATTTAGCACACCTGCGGAGACATTTGAATAACATTCAGAATAGTTCTTACTGCAGGAGCGATGAAAGATCGGAATTGACAAATGGTGTGTGTACCACAGATAAAGAGCATTATTTATATACTCCGCGAAGTTGGAATAAGGCTCTCACTGTCTTTTGAGAAAGATGGCACAATATTTGTGAAGGCTGGGGACCCCACGGCTGGATTTTAGCCATAACTCTCTAGCTCCAATTTTTCTGCAACTGCCTGGTGGGTCGGCAGCCTTTAGTTAGGAACCGGTTCAAGTGAACTTACAGATATGAACTTCCATTTCTATTGTAGGGATTATTTGAATTGGTCAATATTTTAGTCTTTCTCTCTGAATCTGTTTACACTACACTGTTTCTGAGCAGCATCCGTGTGTGCATACTGGCCAAGTCAGTATAATGAAATCATTTTATAAGTGTAGAGTATTTGGGAACATGAACGTGAATAATGCTTTAAGGAGCATTTACTGCATAAAAATCCTTTTCATCTTCCCAGCAATTGAGCAATGTTGAACTTCCAGGGAACTGCTGAAAAATGGACGGGAGTTAATTGGGTGCTATATGTGGCTGAATGTCCCCTTTGACTTATGGGACAAGCACTATTTGCACTAATAGAGGAAATACAATGCCTTCATTGTTTTTGTTTGCCTTTTACTGCCCTTGGGACTTAGAGTTACTCAGTCTTGTCCACCAAGTCTGAATGGTATGTTATCTTTAGTGCATTACGGTCAGTATGTTTTTTCTGTGTAGGGGGCATGATTTACCATCTTATTTTTTCCTATCTATATTTGTTTTTTTTTTAATATTAAATGCAATATTTGAAGTCATGTAAACCTGAATGTGATGATGCAGAGTCGGGTGAATAGTGCAAAAGAAAATCCGACCAATAATTTGAAATCTTGCATGTTTTTGCCTAGGCGAGTGCTGGCTTTTTGTGTTTGCTTTCTGTGATCTCATGGGGAATTAAGTTTCAAGAATAAAAATTTTGAACAAAGTGAATTACAAGTTGCTTGTATGAGGCATCATGGAAAACAACATTTAAACACACCTGCACAAGTATTTCCACCAGAATTCCTTACAAGTGTATGTAGTCCTGGAATAACAACACCACAATGCAACGTGTTTGTGTGTTAACGCACTGGACTAGTTTGCAGGAGATTTGGGGCCTGGCTCTCCTAGGTCCATTGCGGATATTCACCATGGCTGTACGCATGTGAATAGTCTTGGTGAAGTTATTGTTATTCCTTTTTGATCTGAGTGGCCAATCACAGTTCGGGGCTGTGGGGATTTTCCACTGGGAAGCAGAAACGAATGATGGAGTCTGGTATTTCCTTTGATGCAGTCTAATTTATTTACTAATGTATTTATTAACTCCACCCATCACACGGTTTAACCCAGCTCGTAACACCAGTCATCAATGTATTCATGTACGTGAGCTGTTTAGCTGATACTGGAATGAACACTATATAGAAAAATCTATAAACAAACAAGAATTAATTAATCAGATCAGCCACAATTAGTTTAGACCACTTCAGATATCTTTAATCAATCAATCCATAAACATTGAAAAGATATCAAATTAAAAAAATCTACCCCACTTTGAAACCAGTTTGAGTCTCACTGTTGCAAATCACATTTAACAGGGTACATCACGTGTGTGCTAGGGGTTTACACAGATCTGTTTCCATCAGCGTAACTACACCAGTGCAAAAAAAACCCCAAAACAAATCAAACCCAATATAGACAAGCCCTTGGTAATAAACAAGAGTGAGAAGTCCAGTGGGGGCGTCTCCAAATCTTCCTGGACTTCATTTCTTGTTCCCTTTGCTTAGGCTCCTCCTGGTTAGTTTTAATGGTTTCTGCAGTGTACCTCTGGCTGGGCTGGCAAGAGAGTGGTATCCCTCAATCTGACGCAAGTGCACCTCTATAATTAGACATCAGGGAATGCTACAGAAGGAAATAGTCAGCCCTATCCTTGCCCCAGGAGACTGTCTGTCACCTCTGCACCACAGCCTTCACCTGCCTGAGAGAGCAAGGGATTGATAAATATAAATGTAAACATGCACACACAGAATTGGATACGGTAAAAAGCCCAGTGACAACTAGCAAAGGCGGTGGTGTCCTCTGAGGGCTGTGATGTCATTTGAGGCACAGTATTTCACTGGAGCAAAAAACCACAGCCCTCAAGTCCACACTGCCCACAAGTCCATATTTCCTGGCATTCTCAAGCGCGGACCTGAGGGCTGTTAAAGTGCTGCACAGCACTGGCTCCTCACACTGTTTGTGACTGCCATCTTGGACTTGCTTCTCATTGGGTAGAAATCCCCGTAGTCATCACTGAAACTTTTACAGCTTGATTTTATGTATGTTTAGTAGAAGAAACCTGACTGTCCAGTGAATCTAAGCCGTTGGCTCTGAGTGTGTGTTTGCAGTTGCTTTGTACACTTTACATGCTTAGCTTTATTGTTTGTGAAAGGCTAAGGACTGGATTGCTTCCCTAAACCAGCTCCTTCACCCCACTGAAGTGAAACGGAGACCACAGAGGAGCGAGTTATGGCATTGAGGGCAGCAGAATACAGGGGAGTGGGCAAGGTTTTTAGCCAATGGGAGGGCGTAGAAGCAGTACATTTCCGATCTGTTGTAGAGAACGTAGAGGCAGCCAAGATGCATGCGTTGGAAATGGGTGGAAATGACCCTGAGGAAGGAAAGATGGTGGCACTCTGTATGCCAATACAGAGAGGAGAAGGAGGAGAGGCTTTAGGAGGCAAGAAGAGGATTTAGGGATTCTTAGTGATCTCAGAAACTATTATTTATTATTAATCATGTTTATTCTGGTAGTGCCTAAGGACCAACAAAGAATAGGTCTCCACAGCGTAGGTGCTGTACAGACATGGAGTAGTAGAGAGACCCTGCCGCAAATACATATACCTAGACAAGACAGACACAGGGTGAACTACTCTCCTGTGATGGTCTCCTAATAGCATGAGGACACTTCAATATACACTCAGTTATACTTCAGTTACCCAAATAATATCTTTCTTACCAGCCTGGTCCAGCTCCTATTCAAGACAGTGGGAGTCATTGCACGGACTTGAGGGGCAGTTGTTATCAAGCTATCCATCCACAGATGATACATTAGCAGCGTAACATTTATGCAGGTCCAGATTGTAATCCCCTTATTCACACTGATGGGCGCTTACTTCCCCGAGTAGTCCTGAGTGAATAGTGACTTCTTTCCCATGTGATTAAGGCGTTTACAAGGTAGCACATACCATGGTGCCCATCCTGACAAAATGAGCAAGTATGTTGTTCTCATTCTAATGCAATTTGAAGGAATCTGTGGCATGAGGGGGGAAGCATTTTGGGGGGGGGGGGGGAAATCCCACTGCAAGATTTTTTTTAAAACCCTCAAGTTCACTGTCAGAAACCATGGATTTCAATTTAATTTTATCATTTGCTTTTGTTAAGTAACAGAAGCTTAATTAAGTTCCTTCTTAATGTAATAAAGCAGTAGGGCCAAATATAGGTCAGTCCCAAGTAATAGTTTCATTGTGTTGTCAGCTGTTTAACTGATGCTCAAGTGTTAAATACAAATACTGGATTCTAAAAAAAAGCTAAGTGGTGTTTTCCATAGGTTCCAAGGCTGGAAGGGACCATTGTGATCATTGAGTCTGACCCTGTCTATCACACAGGCCAGAGAAGTGCCCCAAAACAATCCCTAGAGCAGACCTTTTTAGAAAAAAAAAATCTAATCTTGATTTTAAAATGGTCCGTGATGGAGAATCCATCCATAGCCCTTGGTAAGTTGTTCTAAAGGTTAATTACTCTCACGCTTAAAAAATGTATGCCTTATTTCCAGTCTATCTCCAACTTCCAGCTTGTATTCTACCTTTTTCTGCTAGATTAAAGAGCACATTGTTAAATATTTGATTCCCATGTAGGTACTTATAGACTGTGATCAAGTCACCCCCTAAACTTCTCTTTAAGCTAAATAGATTGAGCTCCTTTAGTCTGTCACTCTAAGGCAGGTTTTCTAATCCTTTAATCAGTCTCGTGGCTCTTCTCTGAACCCTCTCCAATTTATCAACATCCTTATTGAATTGTGGGCACCAGAATGAGACACAGGATTCCAGGAGCATTGCTACTTTTGAACCTAGTTACTCAACAGTGAGGTTCTGAGATTGCTGGATGTCCAGTGCTCTTTAATTACTCACTTGTGGAATCACTTGTTTTGCTTGACCAGCTAGTATTAAAATTTTTCAGTAATAAGTTTCTGCTTTTGTTTCTGAATAACTGATGCTGAAGTTGTTATGTCAGTAAGATTCACAGGACGGCATGCTTGACAAAAAGGATGGCATTATCTGTTAATATAACACAAGAATTCTCCAGATATCTTGCTATCACTCTCTTTCATTAAATGTGAAAGTTAGAGACAGAAACGATACTATATTTTGTTCCAGGTCTGCTTCTGACATTCCAGAGCTCAGTCTACCTATCAAGCACCCACCATTCTTCTCAAAAATATTTCCTTCTTTCTCTGAAGTGTGGGATTTCCCCCCAAAGTTATAGGGTCTGTAAGGCAGTACAGTGGAGTGTCGGTCGTGCACCAGTGACAGGCTTCAGGTTCAATGTCCTGCATTATGATCAGAGCTCGGAATTTGATAGCACTGGAGGAGAGTTGTGAGTTCCCACTTGCCAACAGGGCACAGGTCTGTCTTCTAGCACTGGGAGATGGGTGTGAGAAATTGGCCTCCAAAATGCGTGACAATAACGGGTAGAGAGGTCATTTTTCAAAGTTTCCAAAATTAATATTATAATTGCTCTCTCTCCATATTGGACCCACTGCTCCAAGGCACCTAAAATTTCAAATACATTTAACCAAAACCCCAGCATAGATGTGAAAGACGATGATTTGTGGAGTTATGTGGTTAATTTATCATGCGCCTTTGCCCTCTAATCCAACTCCGCAGGACTTATGTTAGTAGGCCTGCGTGGCTTCCAGCAGTCACCATTTTAGAAAGTCAACCTGGCACAGAAATGTTTTGTCCCCTCCAATTTAGAATTTCCAGTTCCTGCCCCAGTTGCATCTGTCTAAGGCTGGGATGAGTGAGATTCAGTACTGATCCAGTGACAGCTTTTTCTTTCCATAAACATATCAGGGCTGGATTACCAGAAGAGCTCAGTTTCCATTCAGGCACCTGAACGAAACGAGGAGGTTTGCAAAAAAACAGTCACTGCCCAGGAGCTCTCGTGTGGGAAGTCCTGTGTACTGAGCCCTCTTGAAAAGCTACTTTATTTAGGTGCCTAAATGGGAACTGAACCCTATTGAAAGTCCAGGCCCGGTTGTGGGAGATGAGCTTTTCTGAAAACGTGGACTTCAACGTTTCATTTTCCCAAGGACAATTTAACGTTGCATGTATAGGATAGTATTTAATTGTCTATAGCATTTAGAATATGTTTTGCAAAACTCAGCCAACTAAAGAAAAAACATCCTTGAGGTTTTCCAAGGCCTCCAAGGTTTTATTGTTCCTAGTTGGTGTTATCTCACAAAGGTTCAGTTCAAAAGTCCCCTTAGCTATCAGATTGTTCTCACCAGGGCATGTCTGTCTGTCTGTCTATTTTACACTCTATGCGGAGAGTTACACTGTGTGGAACAAGCCTGCCCTTACTGGAAGGGTGAACAGGTCGGGTGAGGGGATGGCCATCCAAGTATGGTGCAAAAGGCATCTTAGGGCCTAGGGCAGGCTAGGTCCAGGCACACTAGGGGAGGGCACTCTGGTGGGTGGTCACAGTCGGTAGGCATGTGTGATGCCTGGCTTCTCTCAGTGTTCTATTGAGTGCCTCAGAGGAAAGCGGTTTCGTTACTGCTGGGCAGAGGCTCTCGACAAAGAGGCTCCCAAGCTGCCGTGTGCATGCTCAGAAGATTCTACCTGTGGGCACAAAGTAGATGACTACCTTTTAGACAGTGATAGTTTCAAATAACTCTGCTAAGGTTAAAGATAATCTACCCTTCACTTATCCAAATCTTTTGACGTGGCTGAACTGAGATGGAAAGCCCATGTGCACATCCCCATAGACACAGGCCGCACTTTATTTAACAACTATAGTGCCACACAGATGTCTTCCCTTCGATCCTAAATTTCTTGGGGGGCGGGGGGAGTTACCTAGCTTTGCCTTTCTGGACTATGGGCTTTGTTTGTTTATACTCCATCTACTCAGTTATTGGATCAAGTTTGAGCTGGCGTTCAATACAAATGAGTTTAGCCTAAAGCATACTTTACCCGGCAATCTAGAGGTGGAAGGTTAGTACATTAAACCCGCTCACACAAATGTTCATAGTACACTTGGATACTATGTTTTCAACCCAGAAGTGCCCTTTAATGTTTCTCTGTCCTTTTGCAGTCTTTGCTGATTGGAAGGAGGACACACATGACTGGTGACCAATTACAGTGCGATAAAAAAACGGCAACAGAGCTGCCAGTAATTAATTGTGGCCAGACTATTTTTTAAACCTTACGTCCCCAAAGTGACACATTAATCCACAGAAATGCAGTGGAAAGAGTGTCTGTCTTCCTCCCTTTTGTTAATGATATTACTGAGAGAACATCGCCTTTTATGAACAATACTTTGACAATCTCATGTTCACTGTTACTTTTAATTAAATTAGAGTATAATTAACTTTCACTGATGAAAGAGGGGAGGGGAAAAAAAACCCAGTAGCCTTCCCTTGAGAGTGACAACAAAGGAAAATTGAGTCCTTTTTTCATCCCTCCTTATGGACAGATCAGAATGCTTACCATAACTAGCCCTTTCTATCCACACATGCACACTTAAGAAATGGCTGGAAACTCAGGAATGAGAAAACACGAGATAAAATGTTTGAGTTGCCATGACGGAGAGCCATTGAACGAGGTGCAAAGTATGCTGCCCCCTCCTCCCAGTGTATTTACTTACTTTTAGATTCATGGCCAGCTCTTAGACAAATGTGAGGTGCTCCCTGCAGACAAGGTTGGCTCTCATTAGGAAGTGCCTTTGCTGTCACTTGAGTCAATATAAGATGGATCAACTAGTGGAGTCTTTTGGTTCTTAACTCCTCAGCTGTAGAAGCTGGGTCTTTCCAGCTGTGAGTGGCATGTTCATTATCTCAGGATATGGGGGGCAGAACGAATGCTATTGTACCTCTCTATCAAGTGACCTATAACTCAACATTAGCTCCAGATTAGAGGTTGCTGCCCACTCAGCAGATACGGTGGGAGTTATGTTAGTGGTGGGGTTGGGGGTTGAAAGTAAAAAGAGAATCTTTGTAGGGAAAACAAAGCTCTGAAAGGCTTGTTATCTCCGCTCTCGGATTGTACTGTGAATATGTGTAAAGTATATTTTTTTATCTGAGTGCTACTGAAGTTGACAGTGTGGGAATGAGAGAGCTAGTTAGCTTGATACATAGATATGTGAAAAGCTAGGGTGCGCTTTAAAAAATAGGCGAAGTTAGTAGTATTGTTGCAGGTCACTGAGCAAAAATCTTTCATACAATGGTGCCCTGTTTCTTTGAAAAATCCAATGCCACTTGCACTGTTTAAAAATAAACTTTCCTTGTGCCAAAATCATGCTCAGCTTATCTGGGCATGGGGAGCAAGGGGGCATGGGGAACAAGAGGGCATAACCCTATACTGCCATACAAAGCAGCCATGCTCTGGGGCTCCACGGAGATGGTTGTTCTGTTCTGCAGGAAGCTGGAACAGAGGGGACCAACTTGCATGGGGACAGCAGTTTTGGAGCTGCTTGGGGTGATGGTGGCAAGTTCATGGAAATACATTCCTTGTTCCCCTAACTGCCTAACACTGATCCTGGTGCTGGCTGTCACCCAGCTGGGGAGCCCTGGAATCGCAGCAGGCCATGGTCTGTGTAGCTCCAGCGGATCAGGTGCGGGAGGAAAAGAGACGGAATGGAGCAGGATGCCTCTGTTGTGCTGGGAATTTGGTTAGCCACTAGGAGTGGAATCTTCTCCTCTTCCCCTTTCCAATTATCAGGCATGTGCCTGTCTCTGACTTGGTGGACCCCATCTAAGATCATGGTCTCACATCTTATTTAGAGCCCTCTCTCCATGATGTTCTCCTTGAGAATTTGACCCAGTCTCTGCCTCTTACCACCCAGTGGCAGGTAGGGCAGTCAGGCTGGATGGTCATGGACTCTACCACGCCGAGCTGCTGGGGAGGGAGCAGCATGCATCTGTCATTGGCTTGATTGTGAGGGGATGCTGTCGCAGAACCTGTGAGAGATTGTGGGTCGGGTATGAGGCAGGAGAGAATGAGTCAGTGGGAAGGAGGGTGTGTGTGGCATTTTGCTGGAGGAAACAGGAGAGTGTGTGAGAGAGGATGAAGATGCAGAGAGCACAGAGAGTTTGGAAAGGAATGATGGCGGGAGAGAGAGGAGAGTGAAAATGTGAGTGGAGGCGGAAGAGAACACAACAGAGGGAAAGGATATTAAGCATGTTTTACTTAGTAGAAAGGGTAGATGCAAAATGATGCAATACCTCGCCAAATTTAAGTTTGTTTGTGTTTCTAAATGAATGGGATGAAATGTTGTGCTTTGAAAGTGGATTCAGCTAAACAGGATCAAGGCACTCTTATTCCAGAATAAGAGTGTTCACACATGGAGTTAATCAGGAATAACACCATGTGTAGACAAGCCCTATTTAGTTTGGTCCCCATGGAAATACTCATCCAGAGGTATTTTGTTACAGAGTCTGGAGTCTGGATCACTTGTGGCTTGGGCTGTCTCTCTCTCTCTCTCTCTTTTAATTTTTTTTTTTTTAAGTCTTATGTAACAAACCGGGGCTGAAGGTAGATGAAGGAAAAACTTGCTCAAGTAAACCCAACAAGACTTAACAGCAATCAAAATAATGCATAATTGTGATTCTTTCATTAGGACTGGATTTTTTATTTTTGGCATATTTCTACAGAGAGCCTTGAAGAGGCTGCAGTTAGTTCATTTTGATCCTGTAAGAAGAGGGCTATCCAAAAGCGCTAGGCACCCTGATAGATAATTAAACCTGTCAATAAAAAAACAACAAAATGCAGCAGGTAGCAAGACTCTTGTGCAAACATTTTACATCCCTGATCGTTATACCTCAGGAAAGGTTAGGAAGTCAGCTGTTCTGTGCTGAGAAAGAGCAACATAAAAGGACCATTCATAATGAAGAAAATGTTAGAGAATATCATCTCCCTGTCACCACCCCCTCCCCTTTCATCCTTTGGAGGAAAAAACAACAACAACCATTTCTGCTTAGGGATTCTTTGTTTCTGAAAGCTAAACACAAACAGAGACTTTCCATTTGCTTTTGAGCTGCACGTTATTGAAAGGAAATGTGGTGAGTCAAAGACTTTTCTCCTCACTTGTGTTCCCCCGCACGCCCCCTCCCCCCATGTGCAGGCCATCATTTGAACTCTATTTAGACGCCTATTTTGAGTGAAATTTCTCTTTGCTTCCTATTTACTTTCTCCAGGCTATTATTTTCTCCCCCCTCGGTCCTCCCTAAAGGGTTGATTTGGAAATATCACATATTGACAGGGGAGAATGCACTCCTAGCTGACTTATTGACTGTGACAGCTTCTTTGCTAAGGTAGCCATCCAGAGAGGAGATTTTGTGTTTCAGAGAGGGAAAAGGATATCTTGCAGCGTTGCCATGAAGGATAATGAATTAAGCCTCTCTCTTACTGTAAAACCATTAGAAAAGTAAAATAGGCCTCGAGAAACAGGCTTGGATATTGATGTCTCAGCTATATTTGTGTGTCTGGTCATGTGGAGCCCGCCCTTCCTTTGCAGAAATATGAAGTTTTCTGGGATTTGCAATAATGAATGCAGACATGCTGTCTTGGCAAGCACACGTAGACATTAAAGAGGTCTCCTGTTATAAACATCAGTAAATAGAAGATACCCAAAGTTACAAATGGATACCCATACTGGTAGTGACACCTATGGTTAGAATCGCCAAACACTTTCTAGTATAAACCTCTGTTTTCAGTCACTTACAACTTTGCTGAATTTTAACCATTTGGGCTTAAATTCTCCATGCTGGGTCTGTGTCTCCGACTGATTTTAATGTGAAAGATCCAGCAAAAATAGTTCAGCTACATGGGAGAGCAAAGTTGGGAAAAATATATATTTTTGGCTATGTTAAATAAAAAAATCCAACAATTTCTTTGAGGAGGTTTAGCAACTCCAGGATTTGGCATAAGAACTTGAAATTTGGCAGGGGAATGGTAGTGAGGACATGTAATTTTGTTGTCTCCCCCCAGCCCCCCATGAAAATCCCTCCAGATTAAGCTAAATTATAAACCTCTGAAATTGCTATACTCAATGGGGTTTGGTAGAGACTTGCTGCTAAAACCTCTGAACGCTCCACAGGCACTGAGCATGCGCCATTGCTGGAGACTGCTCTAATTTACAGGAGTATTAACTTGCTGCTCATAGGATTCTCTACAGTTCTGAATTGCTGGAGCGTTCTGTTCTCTGGCCACCTGCTCTCTCACTCCCGGCATGCACCCACGCCCAGGGCTGGGCAGGGCAGGTCAAGCAGGCAGGTTCCACGGTCTTTTAGGTCACCTTACATTCTGTGCGGACTGACAGAAAATACCATCTCAAAAATCAACAGCTCTCCTTGCGCACTTTGTGAACCACACCCCTGTCAGAGTGACCACATGAGCCCACCTCCAGGGAAAGGGGTGAGGGCAATGCATGCATAACGTGTACCAGAATCTACGGGCAGGGCCGGCTCTAACTTTTTTGCTGCCCCAAGCAGCAAAAAAAAGCACCCCGCTCACTCTCACCCACCCTCACTCACTCGCTCATTTTCAACAGGCTAGCTCAGGGGGTTGGGAACTGGGAGGGGTTGAGGGCTCCAGCTGGGGGTGCAGGCTCTTGGGTGGGGCCTGGGATGAGGGGTTTGAGGTGTAGGACGGGGCTCTGGGCTGGGGGGTGGGGTGTTGGGGTGTGGGAGGGTGTATGGGCTCTGGGTTGGGTGTGCGGACTCAGGGGTGGGGCTAGAAATGTGAGGTTTGGACTGTGGGAGGGGGCTTCCGGCTGGGGCAGGGGGGCTGAGGTGTGGGGGTGTCAGGGCTCTGGCTTGGGATCTGCGTTCTGGTGTGGGGCTGGGGATGAGGGGTTTGGAATGCAGCAGGGGGCTTGGAGTGGGGGTAGTGCATGGAGCCACCTGGCCACCCCTGCGAGCCACTGGACATATTGCCGCTTCCGGGAGTCACATGGAGACAGGGCAGGCTGGGAGCTGGCCTTAGTCCTGCTGCACCACCAACCGGACTTTTAGTAGTGCCCCCACGGTCCCTTTTTGACTGGGCATTCCGGTCAAAAACCAGACACCTGGCAACCCTAGTACTCCAGGAAGTGAGGGCAGCCTTATCGCCCATCTCCACCTCGAGCAGGTTCCTCAAGAGGGTGTTCCCCACCCACCCCTCAGCCCGGGCTCTCCAGACCTTTTCACTGTGCTCCTGCCCCGTAAGCCCCACCAACCGACCCAGATGCACACCTCGAGCCGGCTGCGCAACCTGCAGCTAGTTTGCTTCTGAACCGCGCCAAGGGCAAATCTGGACACGCTCATGTGCGATACTCTCCTCATGTCCCACCCGGACACTAAGTGGCGGGACCTGTTGCCACCTATTGAGGTGAGGAACCCTGGTGGGCCAGCCTATATTCCGCCGGGAATATTAGTTGATGGCTCCTTCATGGAGCCGTGACCATGGGCGTGTACCTGGTACAGTTCACCTCTATCCCTGATGCCTATTCCTTCTGCGGCATGAGGGAGTCCCTAGCACATGCCTACCTTGAGTGCGCCAGGTTGCAGCACCTTTTCTGGATCCTTCTGGGACCCAGGTTTGCATTTTTGGCTGCACTTCTCCCCACACCTTACACACTCCATCCGCAGCCCCACCAAGCTGTGAGACGTCCTCGTCAACCTACTCTTAGTGCTGGCCAGAGCGGCCATCTATAGCACCCAGGAGAGAAGGTTGGCTGAGGGGTTCTCTGCGACTGTGGGGCCTCTTTCTGTTCCTCTCTCCATTCACGTATCCAGGCAGAGTTCCTCTGGGCGGCGTCCGCTTGCTCCCTTGACACATTTGAGGAGCAGTGGGCAGGGCCAGCTCCAGGTTTTCTGCCGCCCCAAGGGGGAGGGAAAAAAAAGCCGTGGCAGCGAGATCTCGCCGCTCCACTCTTCAGTGGCAATTCGGCAGAGATCCTTCACTCCGAGAGAGACTGGGGGACCCGCCGCCGAAGACCCGAACATGCCACTCCAATAGCGGCCGGAGTGCCGCCCCTTGGTATTGGCCGCCCCAAGCACCTGCTTCTTTAGCTGGTGCCAGGAGCCGGCCCTGGCAGTGGGTGCTGCCCGGGGTTCTCTACTCAATGTCCCCTTCAGGTTCCCTACTTTTGACCCTTTGACCCTCACACTTGTCCTTGTTATTTTTTCTGTTGTCCCCTGTATTCATTTGAGTCCTGGGCTCCTCCCCTTAGGCTGAGGGAGGGGCCTTTAGCTCCTGGAACCCAATAGATCTCTCTGCTGCTGCATATATTTCACAGCCACTTTTCTTTCTTCTGTACCTTTTCTGCAGTGATTGTGGCAGTTCAGTTCAGCTGGACAGGCAACCAGTGCGCTTAGTGGTTTTGAGTCTAAAATGATTAATTCTGAAAAGCCACACTTTAGGATTGATCTTCTATTTTATGCCATCTTTGCATTTCGGTAGTAACAAATGTATTGCCTCAAACTTGGTTAACCTCTCACTAATACTGAGCCAATGCTACTAATGCCTTGTGTTCCTGCAAAGACTTAAAATAAACATTACCTTGCAGAATATCCTTTTTTTAATGTCTGCAATGTCAATACTGTGTTTCTTCCCCATCCCCACCAAAAGATGACCTTGTCACTTAAAAAGCATAAGCATGTTCATAAAGAAAAGCCATGCAAATGCAGCCAAGGGAAATGGTGCTTTTTAAAGCCTGAACCAGGGGAAACAAACTGAGTTGAGCCCTGCAGCTAGTTCGGAATCTGACTGAACTGAAATGCTTCCTTCAGTCCCACTGCCTACAGCACAAGCAAACACCAAATGTATATGCACTGTTTCATGTTAACAGCCTAGAAACGCTTTTTGAAGTGGAACAAGGAATTGTTCTACGGAAATGTACTCTAGATGTAGGTGTACGATTTATAGTTAGTGCATTTGTTATGTTAGATCGGCACAACTCTTTTGGGGTAAATATTTGTCCACATTTTGAATAACATTAATGGATACATCGAGAGATTGGGGTGGGGGGAATAGCTGGAGTGAAGTGCTACTAAATAATGGTATTTCTTATAACTGAGGAAAGGACTCTTTTTTTTTTTTTTTTTGCATTAATTATGGGTGATTCCTGTTTTGGATGCTCAAATGAAGGCCTGATTTTCAGAAGAGCTTTGAGTGCACTGCTCCCTCGAAAATCAGGGTCCAGCTATCTCAAGTTGGGTTGCACTTTAGCAAATGCAGACTGCTCAGATTTTACTTTCTACTTTCCCAGCTCTCAGGTGAAAACCAGAGAGCAAATTGGTTCTATGATGACTGACTCCAAGGGTCTGATGAAGAGCACTTTTGTACTACGATCTGGATACTAGGATCTGACTGCCCTGTCTCATCTCATCTGTAGGCATTCATCCCTGGGCAAAGTGGGTTCAACACTCTAGAATTCTAATCTGGAATCATTTTACCCTCTTTGCACAGCTATAAATGACCGCACAAGACCAAGGCAACGGAGAATCAGGCATTAGATTTCTTGCAAAATGGAAAAGTAATGGTGTCTGAAACTTCCCTGCACTTCGAACTTGTGTACATATGGAGTCATTCCTGATTAACTATCTCTGAGTAACTCCACGTTGGGACTCTTTTTATTCCAGAATAAGTGTGTCCCCATATGGAGTTACTCAGGGATAGTTAATCAGGGATAACTCCATGTGCAGACAAGTCCTAAATCACAGCAGTGATTAAGTGTGTGGTGTTCCCAGTGAAGGGGTGAGATTGGCATTCTCTCGGCTGAGTGAGACAAGACCCCACTCCCCCTTCACCTTCCCCTGTCCATGCTAGGGAGTTAAAGTGGGAGAAAAATGACTGCAGGTAGAAATATGCATTTTTTTGGGGAAAAAAGACGACTTAATAAAAGATTACAGCTCCCTGTCAGATCTCATAGCAAATGGAAATAAAGAAAGCTAAAAGCACCTTAAGTACTCCTTTGATGCTCACAAGTCTTCAAACTCGGTTTGTAAAATGCTGTGACTTAGCAGCTAACAAAATGGGTATTGTTTATCTATACTAGTGAAATCGTCTATCCAGCTTCGCAAATCCCCTCTGATCCCCTCCCGCGCTCATTCTCAGCTTGCATGGTGTTAGAACAATTGAAGAAGGGGAAAAAAAATTAAGATCCCCCACTGTGCAAATATTTCTTTGGAGGAGGCAGACGAGGTTATTTAGTCTGGGAGAGCCGCCATGTTTGGAAATGTATTCTGTTGACTTGTTTTCCATAACAGCTTAGCTCAGCCGTGATCTGGACTTGGATATGAAGAGCTTGAGAGCAGGGTCAAAGAGTGGCTAGTTTGCGATATGCCCTCATATTGTTGGCTAGTTCTTATTGGAAAGGGTCTTTTTCTACCTGTCCTCCAGATGAGAGATTGTCAAAACCACAGATAAAACAGAGAGCCATCTGCTGTGATGCTGGGGCATTCCAGTCTGAACCAGCTGGAGCAAGGGAGAAGATCCTAAGATCAGACATGTAGAGCTGAAAAGCTGGGCATCCCAGACTTTTCCAGTTTAGGGTCAGGCGGCCACTTGGAGAAGATCATGTACACATGAACAAGCAGGAATCAGTCACTGGGGTAGAGCCCAAGCAGGGCAGAAGGACAAATGCTGTGAATAGAAGTAGGAAACCACAGGAGCAGAAGTGGAAGTTATGGGGATAAAAAGGGAACCAGAACATTTTCAAAGGATGTTTTCTTAAATAAGTATGGGGGCCACTAGAGGTTTTTATCCCATCTCTGGTGAGGTTTAGGTGATTTTGTCTCTCTCACCTTCTAAACATCTGGGAGCCCAGGTGGAACTGTCCCTGGCAAAGTGTTTTAAAGGTCACTAAGAATGCAGTGGAGCTAGAGAATGAAAGCAAGGGAGGGAAGCTGAGGTCGGGTGGAGGAAGAGAGACAAGGAGAAAGGAAGAGGAATACATTTAGAGAGAGGAAGAGAACTTTGCAAGGCAGAGAACAGGGAGGCGAGCGCTAGGAATCAGATATTGAGGAAGGATAGTCCGGTGCTTAGCGCACTAGCCTGAAACTCAGAGACCGGAGTTCCATTCCTTTCTCCGCCACTGGGTCGCTCTGTAATACCAGGGTATAAAATATATTGGAAGGACAGAACAGGTCGTGCTGGTGGGGGAATGGCACTATATGTGAAAGAAAGTGTTGAGTCAAATGAAGTAAAACTCTTAAATGAACCAAACTTTACCACAGAATCTCTATGGATAGTAATTCCATGATTTAATAATAAGAACATAGCAGTAGGGATATATTACCGACCACCTTACCAGGATGGTGAAAGTGACTTAGAAATGCTCAAGAGATTAGAGAGGCTATAAAAATTTTAAAAAATCAATAATAATGGGGGATTTCAACTATCCCCATATTGATTGGGTACATGTCACCTCAGGATGGAATGTAGAGATAAAGTTTCTGGACACTTTAAATGAATGCTTCTTGGAGCAGCTAGTCCTGGAACCCACAAGAGGAGAGGCAATTCTTGATTTAGTCATAAGTGGAGCACAGGACCTGGTCCAAGAAATGAATATAGCTCACTTGCTTGGTGATAGTGACCATAACATAATAAAATTTCACATCCCTGTGGAGGGAGGAGGGGGACACCAAATAAATCCACCGTTGTAGCATTTAATTTCAGAAAGGGGGACTACACAAAAATGAGGAAGTTAGTTAAAGAGAAATTAAAAGGCCAAAAAGTGAAATCCCTGCAAGCTGCATGGAAACTTTTTAAAGACACCATAATAGAGGCTCAATTTAAATATATCCCTCAAATTAAAAAAAAAAAAAAACAGTAAGAGAACCAAAAAAGTGCCACTGTGGCTAAACCACAAAGTAAAAAAGCGGTTAGAGGCAAAAAGGCATCCTTTAGAAAGTCTAAGTTAAATCCTATTGAAGAAAATAGAAAGGAGCATAAACTCTGGCAAGTGAAGTGTAAAAATATAATTAGGAAGGCCAAAAAAGAATTTGAAAACCAGCTAATCAAAGACTCAAAAAGTAACTGCAAAAAAAAAAAAAATGTAAGCACATCAGAAGCATGAAACCTGCTAAACAACCGTGGGAGGGGGGCACTTGGATGATTTAGATGCAAAAGGAGCACTCAAGGAAGACAAGGCCATTGCAGAGAAACTAAATGAATTCTTTATATCAGTCACTGAGGCTGAGGATCTGAGGGAGACTCCCAAACCTGAGACATTTTTGTAGGTGGCAAATCTGAGGAACTGTCCCAGATTGAGGTGTCATTTGAGGAGATTTTGGAACAAATTGAAAAATTAAACAGTAATAAGTCACCAGGACCAGATGGTATCACCCGAGAGTTCTGAAGGAACTCAAATGTGAAATTGCAGAATTGCTAACTGTGGCATGTCACCTATCATTTAAATCAGCGTATGTACCAAATGCTTGGAGGATAGCTAATGTGCCATCAATTTTTTAATGGCTGGTAAGCCTAACTTCAGTACCAGGCAAATTGGTTGAAACTACAGCAAAGAACAGAATTATCAGACACATAGATTAACACAATTTGTTGGGGAAGAATCAACATGGTTTTTGTAAAGGGAAATCATGTCTCACCAATCTACGAGAATTCTTTGAGGGAGTCAACAAGCATGTGGACAAGGGTGATCCAGTGGATATAATGTAATTAGATTCTCAGAAAGCTTTTGATGAGATCCCTCACCAAAGGCTCTTAAGCAAAGTAAGCTCTCATGGGATAAGAGGGAAGGTTCTCTCCTGGATCAGTAACTGGTTAAAAGATAGGAAACAAAGGGTAGAAATAAATGGTCAGTTTTCAGAATGGAGAGAGGTAAATAGTGGTGTCCCCTAGGGGCCTGTACTGGGACAAGTACTGTTCAACATATTCATAAATGATCTGAAAAAGGGGATAAACAGTGAGGTGGCAAAATTTGCAGATGATACAAAACTACTCAAGATAGTTAAGTCTAAAGAAGACTGCAAAGATTTACAAAAGGATCTCACAAAACTGGGTGACTGAGGAACAAAGTGGCAGATGAAACTCAGTGTTGATAAATGCAAAGTAACGCACATTGGAAAACATAATCCCAACTATACAATACTATATCAATAGGCAGAAGGTTTAAAACAAACAAAAGGAAGTACTTCTTCACACAGTGCACAATCAATCTGTGGAACTCCTTGCCAGGGGACATTATGAAGGCCAAGACTATAACAGGGTTCAAAAAAGAACTAGATAAGTTCATGGAGGATAGGTCCATCAATGGTTATTAGCTAGGATGGGCAAGGATGCAACCCCATACTCTGAAGTGCCCCTAGCCTCTGTTTGCCAGAAGCTGGGAATGGGTGATAGGGGGATAGGTCACTTGATGATTACCTATTCGGTTTATTCCCTTTCAAGCATCTGACATTGATGATGGACAATTGGTCTGACCCAGTATGGCTATTTTATGTTCTTAATCTGGTGGATGACCCAGTGCTCCCAACCAACCTTTACACTTTGGGAACTAACTAATAGTTATTGCTGGTAATTTATAAGCTACTGTCACACCCCTCCCTCCCTTAATGCTTGATCCTTTTTGTCTGTTTGGTGGTGTCCCAGATTGCACACTGTGCTGGAAGAGAGTGAAAGATTCGCATTTGAATTCAGGACCTATGCTGAGAATGTGTGTTTGGAAAATTGCTGTGCCCAGGATTGCCAACTCTTGCGATTTTATTGCGATTCCCACAGTATTGGGGGCGAGGGTGTTGGTGGTGGTTTTTTTTTTTTTAAAGCACCAGCACCTTGGTTCATTTGCTACCATGAGAAGCTGTGCTTTCACTTATAAAACAAAACAAAAGCAAATTTCTCGCTGGCATGGTTGCAGAGAAAACTTGAAAATATGAAGCGAGTGCATCCCGCAAGGCTATAGAAATCAGAAAGTAAATAAAAAGAACTCACACTTTATTTATTTATTTACATTTCATGATTTTGAAGCCAACCTCCTGATTTTTTTTGAGCCTGACTCATGATTTTGAAGCATACCTTTTACATGCATTATTGTTCTTCTATGTAACATGACGGGGACTGTCCATGAAGCCATAGACACTATGGATTAGCCCAACACTATTGCATTTTGAAAGGCACATTGAGCTCAATAAAAGCTTTTTGTTGGAAGTGAAATTTTGGATTATGTTCAAAGACTCTGCTTGGAAGCCTGCCTGCACACACTGTCCTAACTATCTGTATATCCTTGCCAAGCCACCTGTCTCGCAGTAGCAAGGGTGAGGACAACAAAATTAGCCCTCAAGTTAATACATTTATTCCTCCATTTATATGATAAAAGTAGTCTCTTGTCTGTGACAACCATCGGCTGGCATAAATCTCAATAGGCAAACGTTAGAGCATTCCAGCCCTCTGGATTATCTGTTATCCCGCTAAATTGCCTGATGAGTAGGGTATCAGGTTTTATTAATCTTTCTGTAATTTTTTTTTTAATATTGAGCTTAAGGCACTCAGTAATGAATCAGTTTTAATTTATGGGCTAAAATAAAATCCTCATTAAGGCTGACAAACTGTAGCCTCAGGTAAACGCAAAACATTTCCACTCAGAGCTAAATGAGTTCTGCTCTGGATGCTGGTGCTTCTGCCAATAGAAAGGTGGGGTCAGAGGTCCAATGTCATATTAGAGGAAGAAGCATTTTAGTGAAAGTAACTGCTATGCTCTATCCCCAAGGAATTCTATATCCAGTGTGGAAAGGGAAGAAAACGAAGGAGTATATTGTCATTTTTCCCCCTGAACAAACACTTCTGGAATATTCTGTTTAGAACCACTGTTTGCTAAATTAGTCTGTATCCCAAACACATTAATCAAATATTCCAATAGCTCCTTTAGGAACATACCCAGTGCAAATGTATACTTTGAACTTTGGAGG
Source organism: Trachemys scripta elegans (assembly GCF_013100865.1). Classification (NCBI taxonomy): domain Eukaryota; kingdom Metazoa; phylum Chordata; order Testudines; family Emydidae; genus Trachemys; species Trachemys scripta. The sequence goes on from NC_048302.1 coordinate 4,929,271, forward strand.
CACATACACATTTTTCAGTAACACTAAGGGGAGTCAAATGGAGGCCGTATCTCTGGACTCAATACCGCAACCATTTATACATGCAAATAACTTCACTTACGTGATTAGCCCTGCTAACTTCAAAGAGGCTATTTGCCTGAGTAAGGTAGCTCTTGCCTCAATGTGTCTGTAGAATCGGCTCTCCAGTGAGAGCAAGCTTACTTTTGGAAATATGTAATATCTGAGTCACGTGCATTGCAGCTCTGTATGACAAATGTAAATGTACTGTGTGCATTTGGGTGTAAAATACCATTCTTTAGGCATTAAAGCAGAACAGCTCTGTTCTTTAGACTGTTTACTTGATGATTGATTGTTTCTTTCCTGTTTGTCACTGTTTCCAGTCACCTTTTTGAATTATATGTTATTATTCTATAAACGCTATTTAAAGGGACATGGTTGATATGAATATCAGATTCTTGTTCATTTAAAAATATTTGTGTTTAGTTACAACTAATACTAAATCGGATATATGTTGATTTACTCTTTGCACTTTGTCTTGAACAGTGCAACTTAAAGTTACATTAGATTTCTGTTCCCATTAATTTTAGCAAAATGCAGTTGAGTTTGGATTTCCAACATTGACAGAGAGTGTTTTTAAAAAATACAACTCCTGTTTCCAATGAAATAAAAACAACATTAAAACATTTACAAGCAAAGAAAAGCCACAAAATGTTGGGTTTAAATTATGTCAGCATTTTTCAATTAATGGGTACAATAATTTATAATCAAGTCACTGACACAGTCAATGCAGTGCTTTGTTTGTTTAGATTTTAAAGATTGATTATTGTCTTACTGACTATGGATAATCTAGTTCCAAATGTTGGGCCCAGTTGTGTGACTTTGCTAGTCATCCTTGAAAGGGTTGTGGAATTAGGTCTCTTGTCTTTTGAACAAGTGTCTCTATAGTGACGTATCTGTGACCATTTAGTATAATGTAAGGCCCTGATCCCGCAATCACTAAAAGACGTGCAAAAGTGTCTGCAAGATTAGGGCCTAAATAAATTAATCTGTCAAGGCTCATATTCTTATGAATAATCTCGTTGACTTCAATGGGAGCCCCTACAGGTATGAGAGTCTGATTGCGTAGATCCCCTTGTAGGATCAGAACCTCAGTGGATATTTCAGTGCATGCTACATGCTTTACATTTGCTGTTGATGTACGGGGTACACTGAATGGATACACTTCAGACGTTCACTTGTATAACTGTCATACAAAAAAACAATAAAAAGGAAGTCAAAGCTTAAAAAAAGAAATCCCAAACAACTTAAAATTATTAGCTCTCAGTAGCTTAGATGGAACTAAAATGATAAATAATGGGTAAAAAAGCACTTGAGTGACATAAGAGCTTATGCCCCATTTTCAAAAGTGATGTACTCCTACGCTCCATTGAAAGTCAATGAGACTGAGGCAGGGAAATCACTTTTGAAAATGGGACTTAGATGCCTAAGTAACTTGGACTCTTATGAACATTTTACCCAACATCTTCTCCATCTGTATTTTGATTGTCATTGTCTTTGCCTTTCAGATGCAGTAATCGTACACAGTGCGCCGTGGTAGCAGGCCCTGATGTGTTTCCAGACCCTTGCCCGGGAACGTACAAATACCTGGAAGTGCAGTATGAATGTGTTCCTTACAGTATGTATAGCAATATATTTTCACTTCTCATTGATAGAGATCTCATTTTGCTTGCAGATTAGGCCTTGAACCCATGGGGGGAAAAAACAAACCACCACTCAATGGCAAAATTGGCAAAAGTGTATACACCACACCAGATTCAGTTGATGAGGGTTTGAAAATCTCACTCATTGTGTGATGGATGCTCCTGTTAAATGAAACACTACTATTAATTAGGGTGGTTTTTTTTTTATTGCTCACTATACAGTTTTCTGATTGTAATTTGTATATCAAAGTTTTTTAGACTGATCTATGTTATTTTAATTAGTGCCATTTTATCGTTACCTTTTAAGACCCATATTACATCTCCTTGCAGGGACAAGCAAATAGGAAGCTAATTGATGAGAGCATAATGTTGATGGTAGGAATTATGAAACTGTAAGTTTGTGAATTGATTAAGGGAACTTACATGCAGGCCCTGAAAGCCTTACTTTTTTTCTAGGTTTAGAAAAACTTTCATCTGTGGTTGTTGTATTATATTTTTAATAGAGCAAAATCAGCATTACCAAAAAGTAAAGCATGCCTCAGAATTTGCTTTTCATAGCAGCAGGACTCATTTACAATTCTGCTATCAAAAAAATTGTATATCGCAAAGAGGAATATAAATATTTGGTTAGCAATAGTAAAGAATCAAGTCATGCAAAACTAAATCATTTCTCGGTTTCTTACCCTGGATTTCTTAAAGCTCTCAAATTGTGCACCTCAGGGAACAATTTAGGCAAAACTAAAATCACCCCTGGTCTTCCCTAATTAGCTAAATATGTGTGGGATCGAGTAGTGAGAGCCAGCCAGAAAACACTTCATTCTTCTGAAGTACAGCAGTTGACCCGTGGAAGAAGATAGCTGGGATCATAAACAAATAGGCTCGTGCTTGGATGTCAAGCCACAGCTGAAGGAATGTGTCTTGGAAGTGACAAACATGATCTCCTCAGGGAAAGTTATGAGCTTCCTTGCTCATGCTTCCAGTCCCTCAAACTGTACGCACCTCTCACCGAGGAGCTGGCTGCCCGTCGGCCCTGGGGACTGAAAGGGTTGAAAGGTGATGTGGCTGTCGATAGATGGCTGGGAACTGAAAAGTGGGGGATGCAATTAAAACAAAAGCACTCATTGCCCTTGTCCCTGAACAAAAGTGACGTTCTCTGCCAAGGGACCCTTAGTCTGTCTCAGTCAGTTGCGGGAAACAGGGCTCAACATTAGGACTATGTCCATGTCTGAGTATTAAAACCAAAAACCATGAAGCTTCTAGATGCAACAACTGATGTCTTACATTGGGGCTGATTCAAAACCCATTAAAGGCAATAAAAAGATTGACATCCATGTGCTTTGGATGTGACCCATAGAGCTTTATACAAAATAGTTTGCAGGTGACCTACTAGCAAGGCCGTGTTTCATTTCATTACCAAAAAAAAAAAAAAAGTGTGTGTGGGGGGGAGTGGGGGTGAAGAGGTTGTACTTACCATAAGTCGTATTTCTTACGATTTGCAATTTACATGGCATGTATTATTTCCTCCTGAGATCATTCTGGTAAAGAACTAGTCATTACCAATAGCCTTTGTTGCATAGAAAACAAAGAAGAATAGTGGTGCATTGTTAGAAAGGTAATATGTGAATATTATGCCCTGAGGTGCTAATCGGTCTTATGTGCAAGATGTAAAATAACTCTTGCGGCAGGCTGTTCTGTACCAAATGTACAGTAGGGACTGAATGTTTTTAATGATCCAAATGTGAAAAATGATGCCTTTAAAATCAGGTTACGGTGTTTGTATGGCTGTGGGTTTTTTAATACCTACTGGAGTAATCTTTATATACTGCTGGAGGCGGAGATAATCATTGTGGTGAATTCTGACTTTTCCTAGTTCTGATTTGCAAAATTGCAGCATTTGTGATTAACATTTTGGGCCAGATCCTCACCTGGTATATAGCTCCATTAATTACAGAGAGCTACACTGCCATACCCCAGCGAAGGACCTGGCACGTTGTGCGGGAGTGTCCGTGTCCATGTGTCCCTGTCCCCCCAAAGGCAACAGGGTCTAGTGAACTGAGCACAGGGCTTTCACACCAGAATTTCTCGATTCTGTTCTTGCCTGTGTCTGGCGCTGGCAACGTGTTACACTTCTGTAGTAGTTTGCAAACGCTATTTAGTTATGTCCCACAACATCCCCATTGCATGAGGCAGGGAACAATCACCCCGTGGCTTTCACAGTGAAAGTCGCAAGAGAGTGTCAAGAGCAACATTACAATCCAGGAGTGAAATCTTACCTCATTGATGTCAATGACAAAACCGCCTTTGACTTTAATGGGACCAAGATTGAACCCCAGAACTTGTGCTTAATCCACTGAGCTGCACTGCCCCTAGGGAAGTCAATGTGAGTTTTGCAGTGTCTGTTTCCTCTGAAATAGGGATAACACTTTATTTACCTGATTATCTACCACATGGCTTTCTTGCTGACTGTGAAGCTGTCACACCATTTACTAGCAGTCTCATTTGCAGACTTGTAGTGGTGTATGAGGGAGGGGTTTATCCTCTGAGAAGACGAACAGGCCAATCATCTGACCACCCATTCTCTTCATGTGAGAGCACCATCTGGGTCACCTTTGAGGAGGGACTCAGCTGTGGAGATGCAGTGAGGCCAATTCTGCAGCCACAGCCATCAGTAAGGCATGCTGTGCACATGCAAGTATCAGAGGGGTAGCCGTGTTAGTCTGGATCTGTAAAAAGCAACACAGGGTCCTGTGGCACCTTTAAGACTAACAGACGTATTGGAGCATGAGCTTTCGTGGGTGAATGCCCACTTCGTCAGACGCATGTAGTGGAAATTTCCAGAGGCAGGTATAAATATGCAGGCAAGAATCAGTATGAAGATTCTTGCCTGCATATTTATACCTGCCTCTGGAAATTTCCATTACATGAGTCTGACGAAGTGGGCATTCACCCACGAAAGCTCATGCTCCAATACGTCTGTTAGTCTTAAAGGTGCCACAGGACCCTGTGTTGCTGTGCACATACAGACCATATTAGTGCTATTCTCCTAAAGAAGTGCATCGGCTTTTGTAATTAAGGCATTAATGTTTCATCACACGTTCCATTAGAATGTAATCTCAGCCTGCTAGGTCTAAGTTGTCGGTTTACTCCGTAAGGTTTCAAATCATGGGCTATATATGTTTCCGTAGCATTAATGGAAATATTCGCTGAACAGCAAAGGAAAGTTGAGTATATGTTCCAGGAGAGCAGCATTTGGGAATTGTCTGTAGTGTGATGCTATAGCTGACCTTGAGCACTGATGCTCAATAGGACACTGTTATGCCTGTTCCCTCAAAGAAAAACATATGGAATATTTTAAACTCCCTGTTGGTTCCCCCGTCCTGCCTTGCATTGGTTTTGTTTTTTCTTCCGTTTCTCCAAATTTCCATAACTTCCATCAGTTGCGGGAAGACTTGCTGGTGACAGTGCATTGTCCACCGAAACCCTCTCCATTTCTTTCTGAAAAATGTAGACTCTTAAGACTTTACCAGCCCATGTTCTCTTTTGAAAATGGCTGCTGTATTATATATCCCGAGTCCTCCTTTCCGCCAGCTTCACTCACTCTGGGAATTATTTGTTTTAAGAAAAAAAATGGATCTGGCTTCTAACGAGGGATAGATTGTCCTGACTTCTCTCCCCTCTGGCTAAGCAGGGCTAGTCAATATCAACAGGTGACCAATTCTCTCTCATGCTTAGAATAGTCCCCTGTATTTTTAAATGCTGACAAGGTGATGGGGGGTGGAGGGGGCAACATTTAACTATCAGTCATCTCTTTGTTAAAGACTGGTTTAAAAAAATCATAGATGTTGAATTCACATTTCCCTGTTGTGGTATTGATGAAAAAAAGGTAATTTCTTTGCTAGAAATAGTCTTTTTATTGCTGACAGAAGAGTGGGTTGGCTTACATATCAATAAATGTGAAGGATGTTAAGTGTGATGTGGGAACAGAATTCAATAAAGTTTTATTGTATCACAAGTGGACAGAAGTGCGTTTAAAAACATTAAATGAAAGCTCACAATATCTGCTCCACTGGACCTTAGGGCCAGTGAATAGACAGATAATTGAATAATGACAGTTTTAAGAGAATCCAAGCACTAGAAAGCAATCTGATATTTTTATTGCTTTAAGATTGCTGAGGGGAGGGAGAAGATGAGAGAAAATTGCAACCTGAAAACAATTTAATGAAACCACTTCTCCCAAGAATACTGGTCTTAATTATTTTTCAGTGCCATACGATTTTTGAATCCTGTATCCTCACCTCCCTTGCCTTTCTTTGTGAGGGTTTCCTTTCTGCAGTTCTTAACCACTGACAGTTGAGAAACAATGTTTTCAAGCTCTCACAGCAATGCATTGCTGGGTGCCAGTTTTTATTACATAAATGGTCCTGTGGTTCCTTCAGATTCCATCCCTCTGGGTTATTTCCTTCCCAGGGGGCAGGCCATCCCTCCATGCTCTCCCCACATCCCCCAAGAGAAAATAACAAGTGTTCCTAAGGGGTTAAACATGATTGTGTACACTCTGGTTTGGTAATGAAAGCATCCCTGCTAAAGCAAAGCTTCCCGTGTTCTACTTAGTTCAATGAATGATTTGCGTGCGTAGGCTGGGGACCATAAAAATACTAACCTAACCACCCATTATGGTTATTTCTTATTCTGAGCAAAGAATCTTTACTTTGTATCCTGCTGACAAACTGCCTTTCTTCCAAGGCATACAATTTCATAGGCATTGCAGCCAAACAAACAAACGAAATCAAAACAAAACACAAAAATCAGTTTTGTATTCATTGGAATTCCCAGATTCCCTTGTTAGTTCTTTTTCTTCCTCAGAGTCAGAAACAAAGGATGCATTACTTACCCCACCAATCTCCTTTCACTGTATTATTGGTGGGGAGAGTGCACATTTACAAGTGCTAACAGAAATGTGCCCTTAATTGAAATAATCTAATACTATGTGGATTTTGCAAATCAGCAGTCTCTTAGCCTGCAGGTTTAGAAACCAGCATAGGCGTGCACACAGTTTTCAAGAATGAAATAAAAACTGATGCTGGTGTTCAGGAAGAATAAATATTTTAGATGAATCAAGAAACTTAGGAGATTCAAATTTAAAACGAAATATTGAATGATACTCTGGGAAACAGATTCACAAATAAGAAAGGGTATTTTTCCTTCCTAGGTTTGGTTTTAAACTTGAAGGCCCAATTTAAAGGAACTAAGCCTTTTTAGTAGGTGTTAGTGGGCATAATTTATGCACACATGTCAGAGGCCTGCTGAAAGCAATGGAGGTGTTAGAGCTTCTCAAAAAAGAAAGATTGAAAAGATCTGTTGTAATGGGTTGATACGCAACCTAAATATTAGGGTTGCTACCAGCTCCCCCTGTAATTTTCAGTGTGCTCCTAACAAAGGCCCATTTAAGCAGCTCAAAGCCATGTGTTTTTTAAATTTCTTTCTGATGTGTATCAATCTGCACTAAGCATTGCCCAACCAAGGAGCCCAGTAGGTCTCATAGAGGAGAGGTGACTGGGGCAATCTCTTTCAGGGAAGGTACGTCTTTATTCTTAATTTTTTTTTTGGCCAGAAGCAAAGTTTTGTTCTTTGAGTAGATGCAACGGTGTATTCCAATTAGGTGTATTCTATAATCGCAGCCCTCACCAAGACCCATATGAGCTCCAAAGCTCCTGCAGCATCAGTAGCTGTAAAAACAATGGCTAATATTGAGAACAATGGGAGCTGTTGGGTGCTGAGCACTTTTGAAAATCTGGTGCCCAAACGGGAGCTGAGTTCTACTGAAAATCAGTCCCTTAGTGTTAGAAAACAAACTGGAGAGACTTAAGCCATCTATACTACTGTGTAAGGCCCCAATTCAGGAAAGCACTCAAGCCCATGTCTGTCAATCCCTGTTCAGTATCGCACTTAAGCATATGGTTAAAACCTATTAACTTCAGTGAGACTTAAGCATGTTTTTAAGTTCTCTCTTAAATAGGGATGCTGTCTTGAGAAGGGGCCTAAAAGAGGATTCCATGTCTCTGCAATAAAACTGGGAGGAAAAGGGGAAAAAAGGAATATTTATAATGCTCATGACAATTGTGGGCATAGAGCTGACAATCTGTCCCTCAGAGGTGATGGGGAACCTGCCTAGAAAAAACGAACAGTTGATCTTGAAGACTGTTTTTGCTGAATTTGTCCCAGAATGTTCAAACGGAAGATAAATAGCTTCAACATTCTAACCTCACTTGAGAGAGGGAAATCTGTGTGGCTGGGTTGTTCTCTAACTGTAAAATTATATTTAGGCTTGGAAGGATTCGTTTTTTATTGGTAAATGTCAGTAAACATCAATTTCACCGTACACACAGAAATCAATGAAAAATATATCCATCGATGGTAATCAAAATGTACAGATAGGTAAAGTAAGAAACGAGCTTCTTGAGAACTTATTAGAGTTTGGTATAAGGATATTTGTGTATTTTAACTGTTATAAAGCTTCAACTTTTCAGAATCTCTACATCTACCATTATTAAATATTTATTTCCCCCAACCCCATTGTGTAACCCCCATAATATCCCACAACTGTGAAAATTTAAATTGATTTTAAAAAATGCTTAAAACCCATAATTTTGCACAACTTTGAGAACTTAAATACTTATAAATCTGCAAAAAATGCTTTAAAATAAACACGAATACCCTTCCAATACAGAGAGAGTGTAAGTTTTTCTACAGGTTGGTTGCTCTCTCCGCCCCTTTCCCCCAAGTGGCACAATTCACAGTTGATGGAGTTAGCAAAGTGTCAGAAGCAGGTTCAGAAAACACCAGCAACCATGTCAGTGTGTTACTTTATACTAAGAGGGGAGAGGAAAATACTGCTGGTGTGGTGTATTTCTGCATTTGGGCATCTTTCTTGACCTCCAGTCAGCCACTCCACACAGTGCCGCAAACATCTAGCAGGGCTTGCTTGTTCTTAGCAGTCTGATGGAAAAAGGGGCCAGATGATATTAATTTTGTCTTGGATGATACTGACCTAAGTTAAGCATGCTGTCTGTGATGACTCTATAAACCAGGCTTCTACAACAGTATGTACATGAGAGAAGACAGTTGATTGTCATGATATAATGTATGGAAGGAAAAGCTCCCAGGAACTGCTTACAACACTTCATCATACACACACTGATACTCATGTTAAATGGCTTTTCACAGTCAAAATCAGCCCCAATCTCATTAATTATGAATGGCTGTTGTGTGACAGATGGTATGTATTACTGTTTTTAAGAATGAGTGATAAGTGTAAAATGAGAAACACATGTTGCACGACAGCTTTAGCTCCCATATATCGAAGAGAACCAACTTTTCCCCCGGTTGGACAGCATCCTGTTTTAATAACCTTAAGATGGAGCTCATGAAATATACCGGGGTAGGAAACACTGGACAAACAGACTCTGATGTACGAGGATGCAGCTCTCACTGAGCTCACTCAGGGTTTCACCTGTTTGTGCCAGGGCTGCAATTGGCCTTTCTAGTACGAATATTGATCAGGCACATGGTTTTACTAAGAGCCCTTAGCCGTGGAGATACACAAGTTTAAACAATGCGTCTTGAAGGGAATGAATAGCTTAGGTCAGTGCTTTAGCCAACGGTTGACATACACAAAATTTATAGTATTCCTTAAATAGTCTGATTTCCTTCTAAACATGTTTCTATAGTGTTACTTTCTTCATGAAATAGGTTTCAGAAACTCTTGTACATGAACAATAATTGGGGCGGGGGGAGGGTAGTATAAACAATTCTTTTAATTAGATGTAGATAATAGGCTTGTGAATACTTTTTTTTTATTTTGCTGATCTGCAGCCAGATAATTGTCAGAATCAAGCCTGACCATTTCTTGCAAGAGGAGGGCCTAACACAGCAGCAAGAGCACAGTAGTTACAAAGTCTTTATTACTTTTACAAAATATATTCCATGAACTTAAATACTGTAATGTGAAACGTTATAACATGAAGCTGCCTGTGGTCAGAATAAATGGATCAAATATATTTTGTGATACGGTAGTAGCCTTTAAAAAATAAAATCCTGTTGATTTATTTGCCTGCTTGCTTACTTGTAAAGTGAGTTTGCAATGTAGGAAGTATAAACTAGTGACATTTCTATGGCATGTTCTTTTCCCTTAGGGCTGAGATAGGGACTGAAAAGCACACATGTACTTCATTTTACCTTTTTGTATTCAAGCTTAATATTCATAATACAGCAAAATGTTATTTTTGCTTCTTAAAATCAATCGTATTAGTTATTCCCTTGTTGAATTTGGTTCTTATTCAAATACACTAACTGCTGTCCTTGAAAAGAAATTCTGGCTCAATTTCTTTAGAACTCAGCCTTTCTTTAGTGCCTTGATAACAGTGTTATCTTATTCCGTAATGCTTCACCATACAGAGTAATCTAAAACCCAGGGAAGCATGCCAAAAGATGCTAGAAAAAAGGGCCTTTACAAAAGGCTGGACTTTTCCCTCTAACATTGCAGAGTTTACATTGCTCTCTCTTATTCAAAGAAAATGAATAATTCAAAATAAATTTGGAAAGTAAACAGAGCAAGATTTGTTTTTGGAAAAGTGCATTGAATTTGATAACGTATTTTAGTGGGTAAAAGTTCTTTCCTTTTCAATGTTGTCAGATTAAATTGGATTGCACTACTCTTTACTAGCCAAGGGGTCTGTGTGGGGAATTATTGCCCCTTGTCTTTAGTCCCATCTGACTAAGGCTATAATAGGCTTTTGAGGACATATCCTACTAAGGTATTCTGGAAGGTTTCCCCAGTCTAAAACCTCCCCTCCTCACCCAGATCCATGGTAGCTGAGCTTGGTGCAGTGAGCTTGTGTGGAGGCTAAAGAAATTCTCCTCCATAGGCTTCAAAATTACAATAGACAGTCTTGGTCACAGGTACCCAACCCTGCAGGCTGGCACTATCCCTACCACTCAGCTTTCCCGTGGAGGCACAAAGCACCCCTGCTTCCCCTATAACCCACTCCTCCCAACCGCCAACTCCAGCTGCATGAGGATACATGGGGGGACAAATATCTTGTATCTGAGGTCCTCCATCATCAAAGGGGGGATTCATTAGGGGTTGCCCCACAATAAGGAACCATCATCAACCATAACATATACACAAGGAGCAAGAACCCTATTCTACCCTTAAGAGACTTCCAGAGTGAAGTAATCCATCTCCTTGCTGACCTATCACAAAGAAACAGTGGCTGTCATGAGAAGACCCCTGTATTCAGGGTGAGAGTCACCCTCCACCTTACGATTGTCCCTCCGCAACCTTTCCACACAAGATAAGGACTGTCCATATCAGGCTAATCTACATGCCCACGCTGCTGCAGCCACCATCCCAGTGCCTCTTAGAACAGATTCACTGCCTTCCCAGCACCTTGAAATGACAGCCACCCCTTCTGTCCCACTAGAGCTCCAACGCCTTCTGCACGCTAGGTCAGGCAAGTGCCAGCTGGCGATGGCCGGGGCTGAAGAGACAGATGTACCTTTGGGATCTGTTGGAATAAAGTACCTCTGCTCCAGAACAGCAAAATGACAGGGTACCACTGCCAGAGCCGATCCAGAAGGAAATAAACACCTAGGCCTTCCCTTTCCTCAGGTCAGTCTTTCTCACTCCCTGTGTGTCCAGAGGGCCTGTTGCCTGAGCAGCCTATTCCACAGGGAAGGTGTTGTCTCTCAGGTTTTGTCTCCAAGACAGTAAAGCTGGCTCCCCCTATGCATACATTTTCCACAGATTGAGAGAGCAGACTTCAAGGCCTCCTTGTTGTATCTTTTCCCCTCCTGATGGTTAACTACAGCCGAAGTCTGGCACTTTAGGCCAGTGGTTGGAAACGGCCTGATCTAAGTCCTTGTCTTCAGGATGGATCATTAACTTTTTCTGCCCTGGCCTGGTGTGGGAGTGGTGTACATTCCATCCCGTTGGCTTTCCCCACTTCATAAGAACATAGGAACAGTCATGCTGGGTCAGATCAATGATCCATCTAGACCAGCATCCTGTCTCTGACAATGGCAGAGCCCACTGCTTCAAAAAGAACGAATATGTCATTATAGAGTGATCCATCCCTTCTCATCCAGCTTGCAGCACTCAGAGGTTTATGGACACCCAGATCATGAGGTTGCAACCCTGACCATGTTGGCTAATCGCTGTTGATGGACCTATCCTCCAAGAACTTATCTAATTCCTTTTTGAACTCATCTGGTCCTGGTGACTTATGTGTCAGTTTGTTCCAAAATCTCCTCTCTTGACACCTCAATCTGGGATGGTTCCTCAGATTTGTCACCTAAAAAGAATGGTTCAAGTGTGAGAATTTCCTCACATCATCTGTAATGAAGCCTGATGCAAAGAATTAATTTAGCTTCTCTATAATGGCCTTGTATTCCTTGAGTTCTCCTTTAGAACCTCAATTGTCCCAGGGCCCCACTGGCTGTTTGGTAGGCTTCCTGCTTCTATGTATTTAAAAGAATACAGTTTGTTTTTGTGTTTTTAGCTAGTTGCTATTAAAATTCTTTTTTGCCTTGCCTAATTATACTTTTACACTTGACTTGCCAGAGTTTATGTTCCTTTCAATTTTCCTCATTAGGATTTCACTTCCAATTTGTAAAAAATGCCTTTTTGCCTCTAGCCACCTCTTTTATTCTTCTGTATACATGATTATTTTTGTTCTCTTACTGTTTAGCTTATTTAGGGTATATATTTCATTTGAGCCTCTATGGTGTTTTTAAATAGCTTCCATGCAGCTTGCAGGCATTTCACCTTTGTGACTGTTCTTTTTAACTTTCATTTAACTAGCTTCCTCATTTTGTGCACTTCCCATTTTTTATGTTAAATGATACTGTTGTGGGTTTCTTTGGTATGTTTCCCCCCGAAAGGATGCCCAGTTTAATTATGTTATGGTTGCTATTACCGAGATGATCATCTATATTATATTATTGGACCAGATCCTTTGTGCCACTGAGGACTAAATCAAGAATTACCTCTCCCCTTGTGGGTTCCAGGACCAGCTGCTCCAAGAAGCAATAATTAATGGTGTCTAGAAATTTTATATCTGCATCCCATCCTGAGGTGACGTGCATCTAGTCAATATGGGGATAGTTGAAATCCCCCATTATTGCTGAGTTTTCTGTTTTTGTAGCCTCTCTAATCTCCCTGAGCATTTCACAGTCTCTGTCACCATCCTGGCCAAGTGATCAGTAGTATATCCCTACTGCAGTACTCTTATTATTCAAGTATGGAATTTTTATCCAGAGAGATTCTGTGATACAGTTTGATTCATTTAAGATTGTTACTATATTTAGATTACTATATATACTATATATAGATTACTATATTTAACTCTCTGCTTTCTTTCACATATAGTGCCACTCTTCCACCAGCACAACCTACTCTGTCATTCCAGGATATTTTGTACCCTAGTATTACCATGTCCCATTTATTATCATTGTTCTGCCAAGTTTCCATGATTCCTATTATGTCAGTATGTTCATTTAATACCAGGCCATTTGCCCATCTTAGTATTTAGCCTTCTTGCATTTGTATACAAACACTTATAAAATGTGCCTAATATATAGTTGTGTCTTCAGATGATGTAATTGAACAGGACTCTTTTGTTTGACTGTTTCTCTTCAGTTCCCATCTGTAGTTTATCAACTTCTCTTCTCTGCTCTTTACTAGGATATAGAGTATCTCCTTTAGTAAATCCTCTCTCAGGGATGTCTCTGTTCAAACCATGTGCTCCTTGGCACCTGTCGGCTTTCCCCAGACCTTAATTTTACATGCCAAAAATCTGGTTCTGTTTTCGTTTAGGTGGAGCCCATCTAGTCCTGAATGAACTGTTCCCCAGTTCATAATAAACCTAAATCCTTCCTCCCAACACCATTGTTTCATCCATGAAGGGAGATCCTGCAGTTCTGCGAGTGTGATAGGCCATGTGTATGGAACGGAAGCAATGCAGAGGATGCTACCGTGGAAGGCCTGGACTTTAATCTCTTACCTAGCAGTGTAATTTTGGCCTCCTGGATCTCTCTTGCCTTTTCCTATGTCATTGGTGCCTACATGTGCCAAGACCACAGGCTCCTCCCCAGCACTAAACCACAAACTGTCTGGATGTCTCAAGAAGTCTGCATCCTTCACAGCCGGCAGGCAATTCACCAGGCAGTTCTCCTGGTCATCACAAATCCAGCAATCTGTATTTCTAATAATCAAATCCCCCTTTACCGTTATCTGTCTCTTCCTAATAAAAGGGTCCTTCCCCCGAGAGGTATCCTCAGTGCGAGAGGATACCATGACATCATCTGGAGGGAGTGTCCCAATTATGGGGTCCTTTCCTCTGCGCAAGTTTGATGTTCTTTCCGTAGGGGCTTGTCTCCGCTTATTAGTGGAACAGCGCTCTGGCAATCAATCCACCGGGGGTCGATTTAGCGTGTCTAGTGAAGACCCACACTAGACTCCCATCGACTCCAGTATTCCACCGGAACAAGGAGCATAAGGTAAGCTGATGGGAGAGTGTCTTCCGTTGACCCAGCGTGGTGTAGACACCGCAATAAGTTGACCTAAGGTATGTCGATTCCAACTGTGTTATTCACGTAGCTGGAGTTGCGTAATTTAGGTCGACTTAGTCCCGTAGTGTAGACCTGCCCTGAGTCCGTTCTACTGTGTTCCTGAAAGTCTCCTCTATGTGTTTGCCTGTCTCCCTCAGCTCCTCCAGTTCAGGGACTATGGTCTCAAAAGTCCATATGCCGTCTCTGAGGGCCATGAGCTGCTTGCGCTGAATATACTCATATGCCACCTGCTCACAAGGCAGGTAACTATATGTGCTGCATTCAGTGCAATAAACTGGGTACCCCCACTCTGCTTCTGGACATCTGCCTGCATTATTTTAATTCTGGCAGGGTTTTAAAAATTATTTTGAGGGGCGGTGTTATTGGCTTAAATTTAGCGTATGTTTGTTAGGCCTCTCACACTCTGTCTCTAAACGTCCCTGTTTGCTTCTCCTGTTCGCTAGCTCCTCTGGGTGCTTAAAAGCTCACTTTTTAAACCCCTGTTCTCCCTGAGTTTTCCCTGCCCCTTTGTCTAGGGATCCTAAAGAGCTTACAAATCAAAGGAGAGCACATTAGCGCATCCTTAGTAAGCTCCCACCCTAGCCTAGCAGGCCACTTAGCTCAGCACACAATCCCCAAAACAGACCACACTATACCCTTCAAGCAATAAGTAAGCAGAGGACAAGCAAACTAACTGACAGCCTCACCCCAATGATCACCAGAAGAGCTCCCTTGCAAGACTCCGCTGTTTGCGACTCCTGGTTGCTAGCTCTTTCCTCTGCCACCCTTCCCTCTCCCCCCCCCCCCGCCATTTCTTCTCTGCCAAAAATGCTTCTACAACCACTTTGTTCTTATCTTAATTAAGAAAGACTCAGTGATGACTGTATCTGCATTTCTATTTAATACAAAGTCAGGTATCGTGTCCTGCAACCTGCAGCCCCTGGGAATGAACCCCATGGACACACACATTCTGAAAGAGTCGTCATGGGGAGGAGTCCCAGATAGCCAAGGCTAGCTAGCTGTCTGTCTACTTAAGCTTTAGATCCAAGGGTGCCGAAACAGGGGGGCCAGAGAGTCATGGCCCTCCCACTTTTTGAAAGTGGACAGGCCTGGCCCCATCCAATTTTCACCATGGGCCTCCCCACCCCTCCTCTTCCCCCCGAGGCCACACCCTCCTGGCTAGCCCAGCAGCTGGAGCGCTGCACCGCAGACCCTTCACCTACCCAGGGCAGGGGGTCCGAGAGCAGCCCCCGGCCCATGTCCCCGTCCCCCGGGCTCCCTGCCCACAGCAGGTGGAGGGTCTGTGCCAGGGATCCACACATCTGCCCAGCCGTGTTACTCTTACCATGGCCGGGCGGTGGCTCCAAGGCCCTGTCCCCCAGAGCTGCGCCGGCAGCTGTTGGGAGCCGCGGACCCTCCACCTTCCCTAGGTCGGGGGGCCTGAGGGGCAGGGACATGCACTGTGGACTGCACTTTGCCCCTCACACTGGGCAAGTGGAGGGTCTGCGGGTCCTGACCCTCTCCGGCTTCCAGCTTAGCTGGGGCGGGGCCTTGTATGGAAGGGGCCATGGAGGGGCAGTGGCCCATGGCCCCCCACTTTTGGGAAGGCTTCAACACCCCTGTTTAAATCACACCCACCTGTATGGTATCTGAGCACCTTACAGCACTGAAGTAGTCCATGTAAGAGATCTACACGAAGGCCAGATTTTCCACTTCTCTCACTCTGACCAGAGGCAGAAAGGGTTCATTACGACCGCATCTCTCTCTCCTTGCCCTTCTATTCTTATTCTCCTTTGTTCTTCTGTTTCACCCCATCCTGCCACAAAGAAACAAATCCTGCTGGCGATGGCTGAACTATCTTGAAAAGTCTAACTCCAAATGTCATTTTTAAATCCGCCCTTCCCCATAAGTAGCAAAGCCCCTCATGGAAAACCAGATTCTGGAAGAATGTCAGCCTTTCCACTTGTAGGATGCAGGAGCTGCAATTTATCAGTCATCTCAGAAGTTCTGCAAGTTGATTCTTACCACTCGCCCTTGTGAACAGTCCTGAAAAGCTACAGTGCCTCCGAGATGCAGAGTTAACCCGGCTTGATGCCTGCATGGCTGCTGGGGTATTGATATTCTGTTTTAGTTTGGTCAATCAATAAGGTCAAGGGGTTTAAATTTTATCTGGTTTTCATTGGTGTTTGCCTGAAGTAAAATAGGTATCCAATTAAATTTTCCAATATTGAACAAGCATGGAGTGGTAGCATCAGCTCTTTCACAAATGGATATTAAATTACATCCTGTAAAAGTGGCTGAAGACAATACCCAGCAATAACATGACCTAGTTATGTGTTTATCGAATTTACAAGACAATGAGATCCGATTTCTTTGCCAGCTGCATGGTAGCTAATGGTCAGTAAGAGAGCCTCAAAATGAGAAGATCTTATGTTCTATGTGGTGGACTCTGAGTTTCAAACCTTCCCCACCTGAATTGTGGTTCCAATGGTAAGGAAAAGCATGCTTCATGTAAGACTAACAATACATTGGCCATGTGCAGTGATGAGGAGCTTATTCTATGCTGATATGACTTCGTAGACTTCAGTTATGTCACCCGCGATGTACACCGGCGTGAGAGAGTGGAGAATGAGGCCTGAGAAGACAGATGCAGAAGCCTAAAATGGTGCTTCCTCTTCAAACTGACAGTTGTATTGCAATCACCAGTCTTAGCCGCATCACGCAAACTCTTTAGCAAAGTGGCCTGTCCAGCTTGGTATTCTAAGAACTCATTATGATAACCAGCAGGATGGAAAGTCTGTGTATTATATTAAGTATTCAGTTACACATTATTTCAGAAAACAAAGAAGTCAATTAGATCTTTCTTTCAGAGCCTGAAGAGGGTTTTCTTTCAAATGAAATAGTACTGATTGTTTTCAGTCAATTCAAAAGTAGGCATTGACGTTCCAAAGAATGATATTTACCAGAAAATTTAAATTGGAGGCACAACATGAAAATTAATGTTTTATAATAAAACTTTCTTTGGTTGCCGTTTTCAGAGTGAGTGGGCTGAGAGTTTAGCCCTGTTTACCATAAATAATGTGTATTTCGGTAGCACATTTCGTTTGAGGATCCCTAATTTCTTTCACACGCGTTAATTAATTGAGTCTCACAACATTCCCCTCTGGGAGAGGTGCATAAGCCAGATTTCACCTGCTACTGAAATGAAGACATTGCTGAGGTGCAAAGTGGCACCTATGTAAGTGTGCACAGCAAAAGTATGTAACTGTTTAGGACAATAAGTGAAGAATATGCCATACGATTATAAAACTCCTGCTTCTAGTTCTGAAGGGCGATGATATATGGACCTTAAATCCAGACTGGATGTTTCCCATCTTGGGCCTTAGGCTAGTTTAAGGTTAGAGGGAACAACAAAGACACATTTCTCCAGCAGGGTGATTTAAAGGGGGGGGGGGGGGAAAGCCGCTTTTTGAAGCCGCTCAGAGGTTTGAAATGTTAGAAGCAATCCTGAGAGGCAGGTGGTGTGGGTAGGCTATATGTATACACACACACACAAGTGTGTTTGTGCTTATGTTTATGAGTATTTGCATATAAAATTAAAAAGAGAAATTGCTTCACCTGCCACTGAATTTTGATCATATTAGGGTAGAGGAAAGCAGCCAGGTAGACAACTGTGAAATGTCCAGTACATAAATAGGGAACATAGTGGATACTTCAAGCCTGGGCGGATCTTTTGTGCTGTGCATCTAAGAGAAGTCGCATCCCAGGGGGAGGAAGGGGACTAGGGTAACACCTTCCCAATCCTGGGCTGGAGAGGCCTCCTGGCATAACTTCAATAGCACTGGGGGCCTGTCTAAGTGATAGCAGCTTCCTGGGATTCCCCTGCTGCCTGGAGTCTCCACAGCACTGCATGCTGACACCCTCCCCTGCCTCGCTCTTCCTTTGGCCGGCACACCCCAGTACACTCTCTAGGCTAGAGCTTGCAAGGTGATCCTCAGAGCGCAGCCGTACACCTGTCCCCTGCAGTGCCGGCCCTGAGGCAGTTGTCACCCAGCTGCAAAAGGGGCTTGTAGGGCCTCTTTACGCCTCTCCGGGCCTTTTACATGGCATAAAAAGAGTGGAGTGGGGGGGAGGATCTCACCCCAATGCTTAAACCACTAAGCCATTCCCTCCATCTCAGTTCAAACCAAAGACTTTTCTTTCCACATAAGATAGATACGAAATGGAGGGAACCTTCAGTCCTCTACACAGGCCAAACTTCCATCGTGGTCAGTAGCTATTTGGGCTGTACAAAGGTCCAGTCCAAAACCAATCTAAAGTTTACTGGAAAGGCCCCTATTGACTTCAGTTTTGAATCAGGCACAATGTCTGCCAATCCAAGCCCATAATTTCCACAGATACCCTATAAATTACCACCACAGAGCTATATATTTATAGCTAGGAAATTTAAACAAGGCTTTGTTAATCTACTGGCTGCCGCTCTTTCCCATACCAGGGTAAAGTATTTCAAGAAGGGCTGTAGGCAGGTGAATTCCATGTTGACTATCCCTCGTGTAGGACTGAATTCAAATATTTAGAACATTTTGAGACAGGCTTGCAGAGTAAAACAAGACATTTTTCAAATCTGCTCATGTTTCAGTTAGGTTTAAACTACAAGTGATGATGGATGTATCCTTGTCTGATGGTTATCATGCTAACAGTGCTTTGCAGTGGACATCTCATACTGTCTGTCCTACTCCTGGCTGCACAGGGAGCTGACTAATTGTAAAAGTACAAGTGAGAAAAACAGTGAGCTTGACAGGAGAACTTTACAAGTGAAATCGTAGATTAAGTAATCTTCTTTCATAAAGTAAAGCACCATCTTTATTTAAAATTCTTGGATTCCCTTGCTCCTTGGCCCGAAGGTCTAATCGTTGACAATCTCTCTGTTAGAAGAGTGACATTTTAAAATGTCATTTCTATTTACTTAAGATGGAATTTTGCCAGCAGGATTGATGTAAGGATTTAATTGTCTTTAAGCAAATTGACCACATAAAATAATAATAAATAGAGTCCATTGACTATGGGTTCATGTATCTTTTATCGTAAGCCTATAAACTTGTAGGCAGATTCCCAGCTTCTTACTATAAATTTCTTTTTGAGAATTGTAGCGGTAATAAGAAAAATAGATTACTCAAAGGAATCTTATTACTGTTGTTCCCTGGTGCATCTTTATTTTTCACCATTGGTATGGGTTTTCGTTTGGTTTGCAAAAGCTAGCAGTTACCATTGGTGACATGAAGACACTGATGGCACTTGCATTCCTCATTGAAATGAATGGGATTAGCATTTCTGGAAATCAGACTATTACTCTAATTCATGGAGGTTACTGTAGAGCCACTGGGGTGAGTTCATTCCCTGGGTTCCTCCAGCCTCTGGCAGCAGACCCCATGCTGCAGTTCCAAGCTGTGGAAAATCTGCCTGGAGCAATGCCACAGAGCCAGCAATGGACTTGGGCTTAGAAGCAGCTGGTGCAGCCCAAAAGAGGGTAGGCTGGTTTGGCAGGGGGCCAGGGCATGTGGGACATGCACTTGTTCAGAGCATCTCTGGAGACTCCCCTGCAGGTTTCTTCTACAATATGCAGGCACAGTCGAGGTTCAGAGCACCCCTCCCCTGCTGAATCCCATGTAGGACAGTGGATAGCAGGGGTGAAGGGGGTGGAGTCTGTGATCATGGAGGTGAATCAAGCCTGATATCTACCCACATTTTTATACCCTAAATAACAATAGGTAACATGGTAGGCAATGCAGAGCTGGAAGATACGTAGCTGGCAGGGGTCGCTTGCTGTTCTGGCGCAGTCCTGCCCAAAGGTGTGGGCTTTCTGCCAGGTGGTGCATAAGACTAGCAGATATTGGCATTCAGTGGGGCATAAGGGCACCTTGGGTGTGCCATGTACCGTGTCCCAGGTGGGGAGGTAGTACCGAACCCACTTCCACTCTGCTGCCACTTCTCCTGAACAGTCCTCCATGCAGGGAGCATTCTCCAGGGGCCAGATCTACTGGCTTTCCAGCTTTCCTGTGCTATCCCAATGGGGACCTGGATTTGATCCATAAAGTGCTATGTTGGAGCTACATGTACGTGTAATTGGTTAGGTACAAACAGCTGCCCCTCCTCCTTTCTTAGCATATTAATTGTAGAAAGGTTGACAAATTCTAACTTGTGTGCCATTTGGTTACAAAATAGCTTTATTACATTGTTTTTTTTTCTAAAAATGTGCTCAAAATAAGTTTTTAAATTTGAAATATTCAGGTAATGTACAGTAGGAAATTCTGTTTTTTTTCCACAAAAAATTGAGTGGATTGACTGGGCATCAGCTTTAATTCTGAAATCAGTTTACAACATATTGTGGTACTGCAGGGAATTTGGATTGAGGTTTACAGTTCCTAAGGGTATGTCTACATTACAAACTGAAGTTGAACTATATTAGGTTACTTACAGCCACCACAGTAATTACTGCGGTGGTGCATGTCCACACTACCTTCCTTGGGTTGCTGGTGCACGTCCTCACCAGGAGCGCTTCTGCCACCTAAGAGGTACAGTGTGGGGAGCTGAGAGCCCGGTCTCTCAGCTCCGCTGGCAGCTCCCTGTCAGGAGCCTGGCTGCCCCCCTGGTTCCCGGTGGGCCTGCCCCACTCTTCGGCCCTGTTCCCTGCTGGGAGTGGGGGCGAAGCTACCCAGGGCTTCTGGCCTCCTTTTCTCTGCTGGAAGTGGAGGGAACTGGGCTTCTCACCCACAGGGAGTAGGTTTTATCTGCCCTGACTTCTTGCCCTGCCCGCTTTCCACCAGGCAGCCTTGTCATAGCTGAGTGAACCGTGAAATTGACAAGACAGCGGATGTAAGTAACACAGTGTCTACACACCCTAACTATGCCAACCTAAGCTTTATGCCTTTTGTGGAGGTGAAGTTGTTATGCTGGTGTAATAGGGCACTTATATTAGCGGGTGGAAGGCTGAGTATAGACACTGACATAATTAGGTCGATGTAAACTGTTTTATGTCGACCTAACTGTGCAGTGTAGACCAGCCCTCAGCGTGTGAGGTGGAGGTGGTCGGGGGGTTGGTTCTACATTATACTGAATGAAAACATAGTGTGCTGTTTATAAAGATACTTGATTCTAAAGCTGTCCATTGATGTTTTCGATACCCGCCTTAGTTCCGAGTCTTAGTGTATGAAATGCTGACAGTTTCATTCTATTGTCCTGGAGAACATGTGTACTGAAAAGTGCTGAATGGCACTCTTGGTATGGAAACTGTGCTGTACAGAAGACAGGATGTGTAACAGTGTTGAAAATCTAATCAGGAATGCTTCATGGGGTTGCAAAATCATTGCTGGCTAAAACGTTTTCACAGGAAAGTGAAGCTAGAATTGCCCAAGGTCATGATTGCGAACGCTGTGTTACCGTGCAGCCTCCTGGACCGAAAGGAATCTTACTGTACTCTCGGCTAACATTTACATTCCCGTTTCCCCTCTTGTAATGTAGCCATTACATGGCGAAAGGTTAGAGGACTGAGCAGAAATTCTGATTACAGTCAACACGATCAGCATTCTCCACACTCAGATCCCGAGCACGATAACATTGTGTGTGGCAACAGCACTTTTCTGTATTGGCTGTGTAAGCAGGACCCTTTCCCAACCTGCTCAGTCCACGTAGTCTCTACTATATGTAAAGTCCAAACTCACCCTCTTCCTGGTATGCAGTTTTATTAATAAAGAAAGCAACAATAAGACAACGTGAAGGTCAATTACAAGATTGCTCTGTCTACCAGGGGTCGGCAACCTTTCAGAAGTGAGGTGCCGAGTCTTCATTTATTCATTCTGATTTAAGGTTTCGTGTGCCAGTAATACATTTTAAAGCTTTTAGGCGGTCTCTTTCTATAAGTCTATAATATATAACTAAACTATTGTTGTATGTAAAGTAAATAAGGTTTTTGAAATGTTTATGAAGCTTCATTTAAAATTAAATTAAAATGCAGAACCCCCCGGACCGGTAGCCAGGACCCAGGCAGTGTGAGTGCCACTGAAAATCAGCTCGCGTGCCGCCTTCGGCATGCGTGCCATAGGTTGCCTACCCCTGTCTAGACCCTCTTCCCACAGACCCCACCCTTGCTTGTGAGTGGGGTAATGAGTCATCTACTTCAGTGAGTCAACAAACCCAACGTAACCCTTTCCCAGCTGGAATTCATTACCAGTCCGTTTTTCAATTGTTGTTTTTTTAAACCTTGGGTTTACTAGAACGAATATGCAAAATTAATCTCAAATATAGTCTACCAGGCTGAATTTTGAGGTCCTTAGTCAATTTTCATTCAGCCTTACTCAAGCTAAACTCCTCGTAAATTAATAAAAGGTGTGTGAGTGAAATTGATTTTAGGATTCGTTCCACCATTGAACACTACCACACACAATTCTGAATCTTCACAGTTATAGGTAAGGCTGCGATGGCAAACCACTCACAGTTAGGAAATTCAGAGCCAAAGACTCCATGGCTTCCTGAACTGACCCTTTTTGTATATGTCCCTGCACATGTTCCAGTTTGTAAAACCGTTCTTTGTTCTGAGACCCCTGGCAGGACAACCATATGTGCTGCAGTATCTGTTGTAAACATAGCAGGGCAGAATTAAGGACACGCTAACAGGCTTAACTCCGTGGGTTCTGTTTGTATTGGTGTGCTTCAGTATGTATTTTCCTGGCGCTTTTGGTTGTTTCATATCTCTTCTCTCGGGCTAACACTAGAACCCTGTCGCCTTGTTGTCTTGCCATGTTCCTGATGTCCTGTTCTCACTGTGCCTTTTCAACCCTTGTAATGGTGATGGGTCTGTGGCTTTCCAAGGTGTCATCATTGTAGTGCCTCACTACTCCCGGGGGAGGGATAGCTCAGTTTTGAGCATTGGCCTGCTAAACCCAGGGTTGTGAGTTTAATCCCTGAGAAGGGGGCCACTTAGGGTTTGGGGGCAAAATCAGTACTTGGTTCTGCTAGTGAAGGCAGGGGGCTGGACTCGATGACCTTTCAGGGGCCGTTCCAGTTCTAGGAGATGGGATATCTCCATATATTTTATATTATCCTTTGCATTATTAAGAAGGAAAATATTATGAGCTAGAGCCTCAGCTGGTGTGAACCAGCGTTAATGAAGCTCTACCAATTTACCCAAGTTGAGGATCTGACTCTCCATTTTTCCTACGTCAATACTATATACTGTGAATTCTCCCACAGCGACCAAACTGACACCATAAAGAGGAGCAGACTGCCGAGATTACCAGGCAAGAATCTAATTGCCAAGAAGCTGTCAATAACCTCCGGTTAATCGGAAACCTGACCACAGAGATGCTTCATATGACAAAGTGCGGGGCAGATTGGGGCTGGGTCTCTGCGATAGCAGTGAATGAAGGAGAGGAAGTGCCAGTGTGAGTGAAGTCCAAAGCGAAGCTGGCTTTGCAGGAGTGGGACAGCAGACGGCCCTGTCTGCTGTAGCACCTGGCACCAGCGGGGCATGCTTCTCAAAAATATGCCTTCCAGCAGCACTGACTGCAGCTTGGGCAGTGTCCCTCTTCCCCTTCACCAGTTGGCTCAGACCGTTATGCTCTCTAATTGTTCCTACATGATGCTAGGTTTAGGCCTGGAGGGATTCCTAGCAGTACGGAGTGCCAGAGGCGAGGGACAGTTCTCAGCTCTGTTCTTTTGCCATTTCCAGATGGTTGTGACTGCCAAGGACTGCCCTGAAAACACGACTACTGTGATAATGGGGTGCGGAGGACAGACTTACTCCTAAGCCATTTCAGGTCTTTTAGTGATTGGGGGCTTGACTTGCACTAGGAAGTGAATTGGATTGGCAGCCTATACAGAGCATGGAACGCAGGTCCTCTCTCTATTGATCTACCTGATCTAAATGATGGGCAGCTCTTCTTTGCACTGACCCATTAGAGCAGACTAGTCTTATAGTGACAAAGGTAACAATAAGCATGGCAAAGCCCACCTAGGCAGGGAAAGGGCGAGGTATCTTGATGAGCTGAAGAGGGAAGGAGGAGTTTCTGACCCTGGTGGCTTTCTGCGAATCTAGCAGCACCGAGTCCAAAAAGACCACGACATTGCAAACCACCTTAATAGTTGGCAGGTGAACTTCCTAGTGGAGGCTAAAGTGATAACCCCTCAGTACCTGAAAATGCCTCCCCCTGCCAGCAAGCATCACCTCAAGTCTAATCCAGACCAAGCCCATTCCAGCAAGCTCCCAGCCAAGGCCTGTCCCAGCCAGACACCGGGAGTGCAAGAAGATATCTCTGTTTGCACTCAGAGAAAAGGTGTCAGAGAGCTGAATGACAATACCCTATGCCACAGCACTACATCACGTCCCACCGTGGTTAACTGCATGTACTGAACCAGAGAATTGCCAGGATTGAACCCTGTGGGACTCATAGGAGACACAAAATTACCCATCCTACGTGTCAGGGATCTCTGACAGGAAATTACCATGAAGTGACTCCATCCACCCTTACAAGGTCCAGCAGGGAAGTTATTGCCACCTCCAGGTTCAGTATTTGCTCTCCCTGGCCAAATGGCTATCCATTATCATCATGAATGACTGTGAACTGCAGAAAGATAGTGAGGATGCGGCTACAGTCTGGTCCTTGTGGTACTCATGTATGGTGTGGGAGACCCATCCTCAAATCCCTACTCCAACCGCTCTTGAGGAGGACTGCATCAAGGGATGAGATTGAGAAAGCCCCATACCAGAATATCCCAGAGCTCAGTGGTTAGGGTACTTCCTTGTAATGCGGAAGGCCCAAGTTCAGATCATTTTTCCACATCAGGCAGAGAGGGGAACTCTGTATCCCAGAGGAGTGCCTCACTCACTGGAATAAAGCTTTAAAGGGAGGCGCACCCTCTTCTGGACATTTTGTGAATCCCTTGCTTTGGTCAAAATGCCTGAAAGATTAAATGGTTTGTTTCAACATTACCCAAATGTTTGGACTCACATTTTTGTCTCAGAAATGTTGAAACATTTTGATTCATTTCGACTTGAAATGTTTTTGTTTTCGATTCGCTGATTTTTTTTAAGTGCCATTTTTGTTTCAACCCCCAAAAAACTTCTTACGATTTATTTTTATTTTGCAATTTGCCAGTGAACTGAAAATTCCATTCTGGACCCCCCCCCAGCTTTACTCCTGAATGCTAATCCCAGCTGGGCAGTGGCCTCACGCTAGAACTTTGGTCAGGCCACAGCAATGTGGGTTACAGTTTCCTCAACTGTAAAATGGGCAAGGATTTTGGAGGCTTTATTTGGGCAATGTATGTTCAGTGCATTGAACGTGCAAAGTGCTACATAGTGTTACAACAGTACAAGAATTGTCCCTTAATAGCGTATTTCGCAAACTCCCCAAGACATTGGTGTAAACAGTCACCAATGATTGGATACCAGGGAAGCAGTCCGTTTCCAGTTTTTAGCTCTCACCCATTTGTCATGACAGGAGTGATATGACAGCCTGCCCCTAAGGTTCCCAGAGGCTTAGAAACAGAGGCATCTGCTGGGGTTATGAACTGGTTAGTGGCTCAGCTCAGCAGCAGGGGATCCTGTAAACTGATCAGATCTGTCTTTACCTATAGGTTTCACAGCTGTCATGGGGAATGCTGTATTTGCTGTACAGCTTCAGAGGTGATAGACTTCAATCCGTATTTGGATGATATTGTGTCACAGGACTGGAGCAGAAGATGATCAGAAAGACGGATTTGGTTGGTTGGTTTTCAGTTGGAGTATGTTCGATTTTGGAAATGTTCGAAGAAAAGAGGGTGATTATTTTTTTCTTTGCCTCCCTTGAATTTAGTATGAAGTGTCTGTAGAGACAAAGCTGAGAGGTTTCCGCCATATTTTACATTCTATTCCACTGGCATATTCTGACAGCAAATGTTCTCCCAATTATACCCAGGTCTTTGGTTTCAAATTTAATCTCTCCTATGACATATATATTTTAAATCATATTTGTCTGTCACAAACAAACCTTTTCCCACCCTCTTTCTGTATCCCACCTGACATCTTGTGCAGTGTTCATGTTATCTGTGACATGGTCAATGGTGCAACCTCATTCCTTTCCATCCACACCTCACTCAGCCATGGATACTACGTGTTGCTAAGAGTTAGGGAGCTGCAGTATTTGCAGTCATTTCTGGTAGCCTTTCTTCTGCTTGCAGTCAGGGACTGATGCCTACACGTGCCTTTCTCAGGCGCTAGGTTGCTTTTGTGCCTGATAGATCCCTTGCCACTGTGACGGTGAGGCGCTTTGGGGAACCTCTGAGTTGTTGGAAGTCCTCTTCCTCCTCAGAGATGGAGAACAGATGTTGATGGTGAAAAGAGGAGGGATTTTGGCTGTTTTTAGATGGGTGGGTGTGGCCGGGGGAATGCCGAAATTGTAAGAACACCACCCCCACAGAAGCCCTTAATGGCACAGTGACAAATTGACTGTTGCCCTGCACCTGACCTGTTGATTTACCTCAGTGCAGCGTGTATATAAAGCACCTCCATTCTGATCTGGATGTACTTCTGGTTTGGCAGTGGAGATTCAGGCCCACAGTGTCCAGTAACTGATGGGAGAAAGGGCTGGCTCAAAACCAACCTGTCCTGGAAAAGAGAGCAGCATGAGTGTTAGAAACTGTGTATTGTCCTGGCAGGGACTTCACAGCTGATGTGCACACCTGCACTCCTAGCCATATGATGGGGCACCCAAAGCCGGGCTTGGGCCAGTGGCATCACATCGTTGAACTGCACTCAAACAAAAAGATCCCTCTACTACAAGACACACATCCCCATGTCAGTTGTATCTCCCAGCTGCTTATGAACACATAGTGTATCAGCTGAACCATTTAGCATTTTTTCCCTTCCTCCGTTTCAGCGTTTGACACAAGAATCGGCAGCACCAGCTGCGAGGAGTCTTTTTTTGTTGTATTTCTTTCTGTTGCTGTCAAAGAAATCAGTATGTTGCCTTTTATGTAACCTATCAACTTTAGCTCTCTCTCCTACCTTTCTTTTTCTTGAACCATTAACCTAACCTGGAGTGATTAGGGAGTGCATTGGCGTTTCAGCGTACTGCTGTGTGAAAAAGGCAGTTGGCTCAGACTTGTTGGACCTGAGTTTCTGCACCATTATAATGGATGGCGAAACTCCACCGAGGCTAACCGAGTTATACCAGTGCAAACCCCATGTACCAGAGTGGCAGTCAGGCCCAATGAGTTTAGAATAATAGTATGCAATCTCTTCATTAACAAATGCAAATGTGATTGCTGTATGGAAAAGAATGAGGCTGAGAAAACGCTGTATGTTTTGGTGCTGCTGTATATTTTAAGGAATGCATTTTCCATTATGAAATATGGTCTATATTTCATGCATGTGGACTAGGTATATGTGGTTCACTGGCTGCACAGCAGACTGAATATTGACCTACATTGTTGAAAGTGCCTAGTGCAAAATTTGCAGGTGTCCAACTTGAGACAACTTACATTTTCAGAAACTGCTGAGCACCCACCCGCTGGGAATCAGGCCCCTTTTTAAAGGCATCTCCCAGGCATCTGATTATTGTGGCGCCCAAAATCACTGGGCATTTTTGACAATTTAGGACAGCGTCTCTACAGCTGTGAATCAGATCTGCCACCTTCATAAATTTGTCAGAAGGGAGAACAACAATATTTACTTTCCTGTTTTGTTTATTATTATTATTTCCACGTTTTGTGTGGTAAGAAGATGAAAATAGTATAAAAGAGCCCAAAGGCAAGAGAGCTTTAAAGGGAGACAGTCAACTTAAACTGGTTCAAAAGTTACACTTTGTGTAAACAAGGTTTTTGTGAAAGCTAGCGCCAATAGGCAAGTTTTCACATTCATTTTTCCGATTCCTGTGCTGTTCTTTTTAAAACAAATAAGCATCTTCCAACTGTGTTTAAAACCCAAATATTGAAGCACTAACAACCACAAAGTGAAACAAGATTAATCGATTATAAGGTTACAAGGGACATTGTCATCATCTAGTCTGACATCTTGTGTAACGGGAAGCTGACTTCCTTAGCCCAGCTGAGAAAAATGCAAATAATAATAATAAAATAAAATAAAATAAACAAAGTTCATAATATCATCAGGTGTTTTGTTTTGTTTTAACTTCTTTCATATTTTCGTAAAGAAATCTATTTGTGTAATCCACACCCACTCAGCTTGGTGCACTGTTGTCCTCTAATGGTAGCTGGGCCATGGGTAGAGGTCGATGAGCCTGCTACAACCTTGTTTGATAGAGGTGGATCTTCTGGTTCAAGTCTCAGAGGCCCATGCTTTAAAATCCAGAGGTCTGATGTTTGATCCCCACTTCCAGTGATCCTGCAGACCTCCCCATGCCAGAGAAGTGGTGTTCCGTTCACATTTTAAGTTTAAGTTAAGAGAGTCTCTTTATGTATTTTTTTCTGAAATGACCAAAGGAATTGAATTTGTTAGGAACATATCTACAACAATATGCACGGGCTGCTGGCATGACGATAGCCCTCCATACTGTCAAGTCACAATATAGGGATCTTGGCCTCCATCCCTTTACTCTCTGAGTAATCCATACTCCTGCAAATAGGTCTAATGATTCGTTCGACTGGGGCTCTGCAGGACCGTGTCCCTTCACATGGCATTTTTAAGGCTGGGGTTGGAAGGAAAGTATATCTATCTTTTTGCCATCACTGGAGTTGTTTAGGAACAGGTTGGACAAACGCTTCAGGGTTGGTCTAGGTATACTTGGTCCTGTCTTGGTGCAGGGGGCTGGACTTGATGACCTCTCAAGGAATCTTCCAGCCCAATGTTTCTGTGATTCTCCCTGTATTTTGTTATATTATTTTATTTGCTATTTTGTTACTCTGCAGAAATCATTTTCTACCACAGAGGCGTGCGTGGGGAAAGAGCAGGTTGGATTAACCATAAGCATCAACTTTGACAGCTTCCTGCTGAGCCAAGTGGTGTCCCATGGCCACGAAATTGTGAATTTTGCAAACTATGACAGTTTTTCTTCACTTTGGACTGGGAAAAAATATATATTTTTCTCCACAAACATAGCATGCACTTCCCCACTCCAGCCATCCCCCATCTCCTCCCACCACCAGCCATACCATTTTCTCCCATTCTCCTCCCTGTGCTTTTGTTTGACTGCTGTCAAAAGCACCACCTTTTCTCAACGCAGTTATACAGTGGGTTTGACTTGGGGGATACATTCAGGCCCTTTCGTAGTTTCAAAAGGTAATTTACAAACAAAAGAACCCAGGTGATGCCGCAACTGTAGCAATGATCTCAAACTCATTTCTTACAGCGCCAAACATACTGCATTGTAGTTGTACAGAAGAGACAAAATAAAAACTACCCTTCAAGGTCCCCAGTGCTCCATCTGCTCATCTTAGTTAAGACACGTTTTAGCTTGCACAAGAAATGTCCTCCCTTGCCTACAACTCAGTGTAGCTCCATTGAATTCAGTGGGCCAAATCATCAGCTAGTGTAAGTCACCTTAATGCTATTGGACACAATGGAGCTATGCCAATTTCCTCCTCTGAAAATGTGGTCTTAAGATTCTGTACACCTCTCTCTTCCTTTCTTATTACTAACACGGCTGTGAGACTGGACAAAAATAAAAACTGAAGTGAAGCCTGAATTCTTTTCCCTGGTTACATTTTGCAAGATAAATATGTTCTGCTTTTAGATGAAAGTGGGCATCACTAAACTGGACATATTTATTGAATTGCCTCATAGCAAAATGTGTTTCCTCCATTTTCACATACTTCCTCTCCCCCCCTCTCTGGTAAGGAATGTTTTAATCTACTGATGACAGGGAGAAAATGCTACATTAGCCATGACATAGAGAGAAGGCACTATTCACTGACTGTTCCAGTAATATATATTGTGCAGAAAATACTTTGCAAGAGCGTAATTACCCTGATTTCAAATGCTTAATATATGGTAGGTTAAGCCATTGTAGAGAACATAAGAACACCCACGCTGGGTGACACCAAAGGTCCATCTAGCCCATTATCCTCTCTTCCGACAGTGGCCAATGCCAGGTGCTTCAGAGGGAATGAACAGAACAGGCAATCATCGAGTGATCCACTCCCAACTTCTGGCAGTCAGAGGGTAGGGTCACCCAGAGCATGGGGTTGCATCCCTGACCATCTTGGCTAACAGGAGTATATAACACTTCCCTACTCACTTTGTCCATCTCATTCATGATTTTGAACTCAGGCACACACAATGGGCTGCTCTGGACCCTTATGAACTCAGACATTTTCAATTAGAAATGGAATTAGTCTTTTTTCATGAATGGTGAAGACGGTAGGTCTTAGTATGCATAGTGCTAAATTCATTGAAAATAAGACTATTTCTGTGCAGTAACTACTTGTATGTTATTTATAATGTGTGGTTTTCACAAGCAGGATATCCTTTTTACTTCACTGCATATACCAGTTTAAGCTAAAGTGCTCTGCTGTGTTTCTTTAAAGTGGCAGTGCCCAGTTCAATACAAAGAGGTCCTTACCGTATATCACTTTGACATAGTTTGTGCCAGTTCATTTTAAAATAAACCAACACAACACGTAATTTAATCCTCCACTGCCCCCAGTTAAAATGAAATCAAGGAGACAAATGCTGAATTCTATGCTTTTTTTTTTTTTTTTTTTAATTAATCCCTACACAAGCAAATTCCCCTTGAAGTCAGAGTAAGGCCTGCATATGTGTTGAGAGCTTCAAGATCTGGTCTGGTGTGACCAGCTCTACATTAACTAATCAATGTGTGCGTATGTCAGTACGGAAACACATTCCAGCGTCAGGCTTCCTAAGGGAGTGTTAGAAATGTTTGGGGATTCGTATTGGTTGCTAAAGCGTCAGCCACATGACTGTGGATGTGAGGTGCACTGCACCGGCCACCCTGGCCACAGCTGCTCTTGCTCTTAAGAGTGCAGATGTGCAGAAGAGGCAACCAAAATCCACAGAGACGCATGCATATGTGGCAACTGCTGCCTCCTTTACAAGGGGGCAGCATGTGCTCCCACCAGTGCCCGCCGGTCAGGGAAGGGGGGTATGGTTGGGGTATGTAATGCTGCCCTCAGAGAGAGAAAATAGTTACATTTTGGCTGCCTCACAGTCAGGTGTGCAAATGTGGGAAGACTCTTTACGTCCTACACATGTGTACCCCACTTCACACCCAGCCATTTGTGAAAAGGTGTTACAGACACTGCTATGGGGTCTTTCCTTTAACCATCCCCACTGTTCATACCCTTCTCTAAAACATCTCTCAGCTGCAGCTTTGTGTCTACCCCATGGCTGAAACAGTCATAGGGGCATCGTTTTTCATGACATTTTAATAAGCGGTTTTGTCCTGGCAGTGCCCATCTCCAGTGATAGGGCAGGGAATCAAACCCAGGTCTCCAAGGACTTAGACCAGTGCCTCAACCACTGGATTGTCTTTCCTCTTTGACTTAGTGGTTAGAAGTTTCAAAAGCTAAAGCTGGCTGATATAAGTTGTAAGATAAAGTGACGTTTCTTAAACAGTTTTCTGTGACGGTTCCTTTGGCGCGTGGTGGATGAGAGGCACACATTTCAGTATGGCAGTCCTCAGGATCGCTTTCTGAATGGGAACAAGTTCAATCAGTGTCATTACCTTTGTGTCGCACATTGCTTAAATATATCGCTTCCCAGTTAATTATCTTAATTAAAAACAGAAAAGGTCACACCTTTGCTTTGGTGGTAAATGTATTCAGAACAGTCATCTTTTATGTGTATCGTTACAATTTGTTAGATTGTTAAATTTCGTCCCAAAAGGCCAATCCCTTAAAGAGTAATGTGTCCAGTTACACCATTCCCTACACTTCACTCAATCTCCAAAATGAGTCGTGACCAAACATCCCTCACATCCAACTGTTCACTATGTATTTGGCTGCCTCCCCAAGCGGTTAGAGGGGAGGAGAAAAAGAGAGAGAGAAAAGTTTCCCAAAGACCATTTTGTTTTGTTTGGTGGACACCTTTTGTGGATCATAAAAAAATCCCTTCACTACTGCATCGTGTTATGACTAATGTAGATACTATTGAGAAAGGCACATCATGCTTGACCCCTCTTTTCAGCCCTTTTTAAAGTGGTGTTAGACCTACTGAGAATTATTAAAGGGAAATGCAGCCATAGGTGCTGATGTCAGCACCATGCCGTGTGATCGAACAAGAAATATGGTAGATACTTTAACTCACAAAGACATGAGATACCAGCCAAGGCTTACATTACTGCAAAGCTGAGAGCTTTTCAAAAATATTTTCTCTGAGGAGAATCAGATTTCACTCATACTTCTCTCAGCACAGACATGCCCGAGCAATGATTATTAGCTTCTTTTTGGACCTATGCAATCCACTATTATACAGCTAGTCCTTTAGCTGGCAATATGACAAACAGTTCATTCTTCTTCTTGATGGAAATATTATCAAAACACATGGAGCCTTGATTTAGCTCGCCCCCAAAGCAAAAATATATCCTGTAATTTTGCAGACTTTTTTTCACCTCCTCATTCTTTAGGGTGAGATACTTCCTGAGAGTCTGTTGGCATCCCCAGATTCACCTCATGACTGGATAACAACAGATCTTAATGAACGACAGGGTTTTATCCCTTTTGAACTCAAACAATAAGTCATTAACATCAATCTAGCCAGGACGATACAAGGAAATATGCAAATTATTTCTAACTAGGTGCAGTCCTTGGGATCCTGCCATGTTGCCAGCTTAGTCTTTAATGCCATAGATGTTGGACATTCCTGGAGTAGGATGTATTCTGGATATATGGTTATTAGGATGAAAATATCGGCATTACATAATCAGATTAGGATCAGAATTTCATGAACGGCCACACGGAATATACAAGTGACAGACTGAAGCACATCTACAAGTGGGTTCTATAAAGTGATCCTCAAAATGGGCAAGCATATTTCTGAGACCACTGCTTTTCAACGTTTTCTCTTTTAGTATTTTTAAGATTTA
The DNA here is from genome assembly GCF_013100865.1 of Trachemys scripta elegans. Lineage (NCBI taxonomy): Eukaryota > Metazoa > Chordata > Testudines > Emydidae > Trachemys > Trachemys scripta. Next base: position 4,962,614 of record NC_048302.1, read on the forward strand.
GCTTATTTTCTTTTTTATGAAGGAGTCATGTTTAATCGTGGTGCAATCTAATAGGGCCCCATTCTTCAGCTGCCATGTTGGAAACGATAGCAATTCATTTGCCAATAAAGTTTTGCAGGATAAATGGAACGCATAATTCAGTTTCATACAGCATTGAACAGACTGCCCGAAGCAGTCTTACATTAATTCATCTTGCTGCTTATTTTTAATAGTCACTATAGATTAAGAAGGTACTGCTATTTGTCTTATCACGAGTTAATAGCATTGCAGACTGTTTTACGCAATCAGATCATATGTGCAAGTGATGCAGTTTTGTTCAGTAAAAATTATTCACCTCTGATGAGCCAATCACACAGCATATGGAAATATTTTTCCTGAATGGCTTATCAGCGATGAATAGGCTTTTAGACTTCATCTGCTATTCAGAAAGTTACTTTAAATTTGGGAGGGGCCTGCTTCAGTTTTGAGATTCATGGCCATAAGAAAATATTTCCAACTAATTCTCATAGATATGTACTAAGTAGATAACACTACTTGCTTTGTTTTGTTTTGTTTTCCACTGAGGTAAATATTGACACTTATTGTCCCTTTTAGTGAAATATCTTGACTGAGGAAAGAAAATTCCTCTTGGATAAATTAAATGTAGATATTCAACTCAACAGAATTCAATATCTGCTTAATGAAATGTTCATCAGGAAATTCACTCACTGTGACTAGGATGAGAGGTATAAATTATTAAAAATCCACAATATGTATTACTGGACGAATAGAGTTTGGGGAAATCTGAACATAGAGTGTTTCTGCAACTTCCTTGGGGCCAGTAGAGTTGGGCACAATTTTTCAGAGGAATTGTTTATTCACCAAAAAATGAAGTTTGGGTTGACCTGAAACTGGTTATTACTTTGACATACATGGTTTTAGTCCTTCAAAAAATAGCTGGAGAAGGTGGTGATGGTGGACCCTGGCTTTGCTCCCCCCCAAAACAAACAAATGAAAAACCCGCACAGCTTTAGCTAGATGACTAGGGCACTAGCCTGCAATGTAGCACATCTAACTTCAAATCCCTTCAAATTTGCAGCGGACGCAAAATGGACTTTTTCATTTGGCCAAACATTCTGTAAAAATTCAGATTTGGTTCCACCCAAATCAATCTCCCCACCCCCGATTGATTGATTCATTTCGGAACGGCCACCAGACTGAAAAATCAGTATTTCCCTCGCTCTAGAGTGGCCATCTGAATGGGATTGTATGTTCATTGACGTTGGTACAGGATTTTCAGCACTTGCATAATTGGGCCTATAACATATTTTTTGTTTGCTTTTTGTTGTTGTTGATTTTAACATAGGCCTTCAGAATCATAAGCTTGAATTGAGATTCAAAATAACATTTTTTCCCTAATAAAATATAAGGGCCCATTTTTAAACTTCTGTATGCCTAAAGCTTGGCAATTAAGTACATATTTTAATGAGTCTGAATGGAATAATAGAACACCAGGGGAAAACATTACTTATTTATTTGTATTGCGGTATTAATCAAGAGGCGCCAATCAGGGATTAGGACCCCATTATGCTGGGTGTTATACAGACATATGACAAAAAGATGGTCCCTTCCCCAAAGAGCTTAAAATTAAGGTCAGGTCTAAACTAGAAAGTGAGGTTGACCCACTACGTTGGTCAGAGGTTTGAAAAATCCACACTGCTGTGCCATGTAGTGAAGCCGACTTAACCCCAGTGTACACAGCGTTAGGTCAATGGAACAATTCTTCCATCAATTTAGCTACCATCTATTGGTGGGTGGATTAACTATAGCGATGGGAGAACCATTCCCGCTGCTGTAGTGAGTGTCTACACTGAAACGCTTCAGCGGCACTCCCACAGCATTTCTAGTGAAGACACAGTCATCATAAAAAAACGCACTAGGTAACTTGTGAGCAAAATGTAACTATTATGGTCACACAGGTGTGGTCCTAAAGAATCTCTAGTGGACAGCAGATAGTGCTCAACCGTGGGCATTCTAGTTCCTGATTAACTAAATATTATATAGAGTTTACTTTTGATATTACTAAGTAAAAAAACCAAACCTGTGTACTATTATGTTTAGTATTACGTTCAAAAGAGCAGACTAAGATCACTGTTTACATGTGAAGGACCACGTTAATAGGGTGGAAAGTTTGACAAATCAATCAGATGAACGGAAAGCTAATAGAAAACTCCCATGAAAAAAGCATTGGTTTCAACACCATCCTTAGATATCACATTTAAGAGTTTAATTTAGAATATGTCTGGTAAAAGCATTTGTGGATTATTGACATTTTCAGTCTGCCCACTTCACAGTGAAATTCGTTAGGAGGTGATAATTTTGGAATCACATTATAGGAAGCATTGTAATATGAGGTGCTTGAGCGGCACTTTCATTCACTGGTGCATGGGTATTATTTGAAAAACATAATTTAAAAACTGAGCCACTGAGATTACGCTTGCCTCTTATTAAATGAAGGATTAGCAGCACTTCATTTGCCCAGAGAGACAGATGGCTGTCAGGCATTTTTGCTGTATAATACGTAAAGATTTTAATGAAGACCATATTGAGGGTGGAGATATAGATTGTGTTTGTTTACTGAAGCACTTTTATATCTTCATGGCAATATGCACATTTCAAGCTAAATGTGCCCCACAAGAGGTCTTGCCCTGTTGCATCGTTTTAATTGAAAGAACCATGCCTATGAAAAGATCATACAATGGGTGCTGTATTGGACCAATACAAACAGGAGCGAAATCCTGTCCTTCAACGGAGGCAGCCAGCACATGGAGGATGAGCCAAGAATCTGCCTGGTGACAGCGTTGTGTGTGTCCGTATTCCAGCTACAGGGCATGGGGAGCCCCTGGGTCCGTTGTCTGGCTCACTCACGTCCAGCAGGGTACTGTCCTGTGTTGCTCAATACACAGAAGTAGCAACTCCTTAGGTTTTCTCCCCCCCCGGCTCTTTTGCATCGGTGCGGGATTGGGCAGGATCTAACCGTGGCGGTGTGGTTTTAATTATGCATTGGGAAAATACAACAAAGCAGAGATTCAGTCACACTGAGGGTTTCAAGCCTTTCAAGTTTGTTTGCCAAAATAGTTTGTGCCGTCTGTATGCTGTGCTGCCTTTTTCTGTGGGTTTTTTATAAGCTTGCTGTGGTTTTTAACTGCAGATAAGAAGGAATCGAGTATGTGCACTACAGGGCTTATGTCTGTCTATTGAAAATCTGCTGTGGAAAACTTGTGCTACTTTCCCTCCAGCCTCCACAGTCATCTCAGAACCTCCCAGTGAAACCCCCGTGTTCCATCACAGGTTTGGGGCCAATATTAGTATTAACGATCATATCTAAACAGATCTTCCCAGGCAGAGTAGGGTCTTGTATGGATGTTTTAGCCCCACACCCTTCTTCCTGTCAGACCCTTTCCCGGGGGCAGGTTATCCTGTAACCTATGCAGGGTTTCTTAGGCATCAGATGCCGGCCACTAGCAGAGACTTGACTAGATGATCTATCAGTCTAATAAAGGTACAACTGTTGGTATATTCCACACTACCAAGACTCTTCCTAGCTATGGTAACTTCTCAGAAGGCATTGGCTACTGGGTACGCTTTGGTCTCTTGGATTTAAATGAATGATTTACTTACTTGAACCTTCTTTATTCATAGATTCATAGATTATAGGACTGGAAGGGACCTCGAGAGGTCATCGAGTCCAGTCCCCTGCCCGCATGGCAGGACCAAATACTGCCTAGACCATCCCTCAATCCTGCAGAGAGGCCAAGCACCTAGGCTTCTTTCTGTTTGGGCTAGAGAGGTGAGAGTAGTGGGGAAGAAGTTTCTGGTCTTCACATCGACAGTCAGAATCCAACAGCTGCTATCAATATCCAAAACAAATAACAATATCAGCCTTTCATGCAGACCCCAGTGCCACTCTGTCCACTGTGGTGTGGTGTACTCATTTGGTACTCACTTGCAGACTCTGCGTCATATGTTTCCCTTACATGTAAAAACCCACAGAAGAGAGGGAGAAATCATTTGGAACAGCAAGATTCATCACATTCTCCCACCCTGCCTCTTTGTGATGTGGGGTTGGCTGTGGATTCTTAGCTGCCATGTAATGGAGCGTGAGGAACACATGGGGCCTGGGATCTACGGGAAAATGAAAAGCCTGTGGGTCTCTGGCCATCCTTGTGCAGCAGCCCTGACTCCATACCCCTTCCAGAATCCTCTCCAAAGCACTGTCAGAACAGCTGATGTGAGGCTATTGGATGGACAAAGTCTGCAATCTTGTAGGGGGGACAGTATAACCTCAATGGTGGTCATAGGGACCATGTTGCTCTATGCAGCAGCATCTTACGGGACTGAGACTAGCTCAGTCTAACTAGCTCAACTACCAGAGGAGAACAAGTCATAAAGAGCAAAATGCTATCCTGCACTTGCCCCTTTCAATGCCCATCCCTTTTCCCCGTAGGCATCACAGAACATGAGTTGTTGGCATTAGTGCTGATTCGGTTATGTGCACTAAGAGCAATGGACAACATAGTAGTGTTTCACTTCTGCATGATAGTGGATCCACTCATTTTTTCTCCCCTACATGCGTGGAGCAGAACCTAATATGGGAACCCAAGATTGCATCCAGATCAATACAGTGGACAATACAGTCCCTAACGTCAAATGAAGACTCTTCACAAAAATTATGTAATTATGTGTTTTTTTGGGAAGGACGCTAACAGCATTTCTTGGATTGTTACGGTCTGATGTGGGAAATAAGCTAACATGGCAGGAGAAGTCTAACACAGAAACCGAAATGTGCATCTGTGATACTTCTCGGTGTCCAGGGAATTGCTACATCTGCTTACAGTGTGACAGAGCCAGCTCTGGGCCCACTGGCAGAAATCCTCTACTCACCACTGGCAGCACAAGAGCTCTTCTCTGGGCTCCGCCTGCCCCACTCTTTCTCCCTGCAAGCTAGAGATTGACACAGCCACTTCCTCACACTCTGCACTCAAGTGCTCAGCCCCTGGTCTTCTGGACATACGTAGCATACCTGGGGAGAAAGTAACTTAAAGGACTTACCGGTACACCGGAGTCCTGAGCAGGAGGCGGGGCCTCATCTAGAAGAGGCAGGGCCTTTAAATCCCGGGCCCTTTAAATCAGGGCAGGAGCAATAGCTGCGGCGGCGGCCGAGAGCCCCGGGGCTCCAGCGGTGATGTAAAGGGCCCAGAGCTCCACTGTGGTAGAGGCGGCCAGAGCCCCTGGCCCTTTAAATCACCGCCAGAGCGCCGCTGCCGGAGCCCAGTGTAAAAGGCTGCTTATATATAAATAAATATCGAACAACTGCTTCAGCTCTCAACCTACCCGCTTTCTCAAGCTCCCTGCCCCCAGTGTGTGGCTTTGCAGTGCACCAAGAACGTTAACAAATGTGGGTTCTGGCAGATCATGGTTTGGACCTGAGGACCCCCAGCCACCTCTTGTTCATATCCAGAGTTCAAGCACTTCCCCTGCTCTCAATGGTGGCCGTTCACCATGGAGAGAGGTGTAGGACGTAAACCAACAGGCATTGGGATGGCAGATGCAGTCCACTCCCAGCTCAAACAGTTTTACATAGAATCATTGAATTGTAAGACTGGAAGGGACCTCAAGAGGTCATCTGGTCCAGGTCCCTGCACTCATGGCAGGACTAAGTATTATCTAGACCATCCCTGATAGGAGTTTTTCTAACCTGCTTTTAAAAATCTCCAATGATGGAGATTCCACAACCTCCCTAGGCAATTTATTCCAGTGCTTAACCACCCTGACAGTTAGGAAGCTTTTCCTAATGTCCAACCTAAACCTCCCTTGCTGCAATTTAAGCCCATTGCTTCTTGTCCTATCCTCAGAGGTTAAGAAGAACAATTTTTCTCCCTCCTTCTTGTATCAACCTTTTATGTACTTGAAAATTGTTATCATCTCCCCCCTCAGTCTTCTCTTCTCCAGACTAAACAAACCCCATTTTTTTCCATCTTTCCTTGTAGGTCATGTTTTCTAGACCTCTGATCATTTAGATTTATTTTTTAAAAAATCTCATTTTTTATGATGGAATAAACACAGACTGGATGATCTGTTCTTGATAGCATTTTGTCACTAAATAAAATCCTTAACTTGAGTTAAACAAAGGGATAGATAGGGGGCTGGAGGATGGATGGATAGATAGATAGATGTAAATTTTTAACTCTTCTTGAAGGGAGAGGAAAATGGAGCCATCCTCTCTTAATATACTATCTGGCGTGACACCTTTTATAAAAACTGGAAAAGCACAGGACACAATTCTTTAGTTTTAAACCTTCCCCCGCCTGCTGTATTCTCCTTTAAACAATTCATCCTTGAGTTGTCTGCTCCTGTTGTGTGTTTGAATGTGTAGCAAAGTCTCACTTTTCCAGTCCAAGGACAGTTATAAAACTGGAGTGTTATTAAATATTCAAACCCAAACGAACACAGCTGGCACAAGCCCCATTGCTGCTATGTCCTTTGAGAGCATACCAAACTCTGGTGCAACCACACTCTCAAGAACTGCCCTTATCTTCAGCTGAGCAAAAATGGAGTAAGAGAGGGTCCTAAGAATCTGGGCTAAGGTTTAAATTGATGAAATGGGAAAGCGAGGGACCAATCAGCTCCCCCACCAACCCTGGCTGACCAATGAGTGGATAGAGTCTCAAGAGGAGGAGGGGCCATCTTTTCATTCCCCCGGTATGTGCTCCCCTCTCTCTTCTACTGGGGCTCTCTCAATCACTTCAAGACGCATCAAGTTTCCCAGGCATTGGGGCGGGTACCTACACCCCTGTTATTCCCTTGTGTGTGCTACCAAAGCAGAGAGTCCCATGCAGGACTGTACTTGTGACACAGTGGTGGCTGTCTCCTACGTGTGCCCTATGAATGGCTGAACAGAACTATACTCGTTTCTAGTTGTATATTAGAAAGACAATAGTTCATGTTATATTTTGCTCAAGTGGGTTAATTGTGCTGGAGACTATTAAGAGGCAATTTTCAGAGAGACGACCATTCAGTGCTGTCAACATGTTTTTTGTTAATGGGAACCCTGGGTGTCATCATGGAATCTGTGTATTTATTGTGGCAATAGGGTGACCAGATGTCCTGATTTTAAGGGATAGTCCCAATTTTTGGGTCTTTTTCTTATATAGGCTCCTATTACCCCCACCCCCATCCTGATTTTTCACACTTGCTGTCTTGTCACCCTATGTGGCAACTATGGAGATCAGATATTGTCCTTGCGAGGAGTACATGTGAACTATACTAGTCAAAAGAAACATCAGAAGGAATTGGGGTATGGAGACAGTAACATGTCCCAGGCTTGTACAGTAGTTCTTTGAATTGCTGCTATGCTAGCATAGTGATGTTGATATTAATGGTGGCCATGTTGGAAACAGCACAGGAGGTGTAGGGGATACCGTTGATCCGTGCTAATGAGTGCAGTAACAAGAATAGGTGTAGCAGGACTTGTTGTCAGAGAAATAAACATGTCTACAATTGCTTCAGTTGTGATGAAGTGTTAGGACAACCTTAATGATATATGCAACATGTGAATTTTGTGAACTGAAATCTTTATCGTTAAAGTACTGTAGCCAATTCAAACGTTGCAACTATGACACGGACTTCTCTGTAATTAATGCTCTCTGACCAAATTGTTAAATTCTGTGAATGGCAGTGCTGATAGTTTTTAAACGTCATTCCAAGTACACTATGAAGGAATCAGAGATATAGTGAAAACTGCTCAGTACGTTTAATTTTTTCATATTATTATATGATACGCGAACCAAGGGACACTCAGTGGGTTAAATTCTCCAGGCTTCCAGGATACTTCAGTGCAACTCCTTTAAAGCAATGTGGAGTTGCACCAGTATAATCAAGAGGAGAATTTGGCCCATTGAAATTCCAGAGCAATAAATTTAGATCCAATAGAAGGACATACTTATTTGCTTGACCTATGGAAACCACCAAGCAGGAGGTGGTCATCTACTGTGGCTGGCATTTTAAAAGGATTGGATACTGTTACAACCACTAATAATGTGTAGTTCGGCAAGATAAGTATAATGAATTCTTCACAGTGCTCAGCTGGTCATGAGTAAATTCTCTCCTCCAGCCTGTTTCCCCCTACCTATAGCATTGCACAATTGTTTCAGTGCATTATGAAAGGATTTTGCCATCCTCTGAAGCATAAATTCCTCTCCACTACACTGCCAGCAGTACAGTAGGAAAGATAGATCAGTAACAATTCCTATGGGGCTAGAAGCTTTGAGACACATCACCTATGCCTTTAAAAAAAACAAACCTCATTTTTCAAGAAAATGAATTATGGCCAGCTACAGCCAGGTGTAGTGTTGGCAGGTGCTGTGCAAGTTTCTCTGTAACTGCTGGGTCCACTTGGTTTTTAATCCTGACTGGTCGCATCACTGCAGAACCAGCCATGTCGCTAAGTCCACTGAGGCCTTGACTGTGGACAGCTCGAGTCATTTCACTTTTCACCTCAACCTGTTTTAAGCTAGACATGAATCTGAGCCAAGGCCCCACATCCAGAGACTGCTGAACTTTGGAGAAATTTGCAGCAGGATCTGACCCCTATGGGTGGCTCATGCTTCTTTCCCCATCAGGAGCTGTAGATTGAAACACCATATATAGAATAATAGATATAGATAATATTCAAATCCTGTTCCTGCAATTTTTCTCTTTGAACTTGGAGAGCTGGCAGGATCAGTCTCACAGAGGAGCCACGGCCTGGAAATGCCTGTTGCAAATTCTTGGCAGGCTAAAAAAAACCCACATATACCTTCCTCTGTGGTATTGTCCCTTGTCCTTGGAAGTGTCTCTCTCTGTTCTCTGAACCTCACCGTGCTGCCAGTAAATGTTCACTTCTCTCAGAAAGCAGTGACATCCCTCAGTGATATTCTATGGGTTTTGTTGTCCCCTCCACCTCCAGTGGATGAGGCACCAAGAGCCCAGCAGAACAGAATTTGGGTAGCACGTAAGCCATTTCCAGCCTATGGCCCTAGATAGATGTATTCTTATTTTACTTTTCAGTGAAACACCATTCACATTGCTATATAAAATATGATTGTTAGCAGTAACAGTAGTATTTAGGTTGTAAGTCTACTTCTGATCATGATACAGATGTCCAAGATTAAGACTGGTGCATCCTTACCTATGAATACAGAAATCACATTATCTACAACAGAATCATTAACACGTCATAATTTGTCAACTCTTCTCATACAGTTACCATAGGTATCTCCTAATTCTAAGTGCAGGGAGGAACTGTTAATTTCAGATGTCTCTGAAGCTTTCAGTAGTGCTCTGTAAAATGTTGACTTTTTAATGGTGAGCCATTTGGTGTGTCTTCTGTTGACTATGGCTTATTCCCTGCATAATTAGCTATAGCTCTCATTCAGAGCGAATTCATGCAAAGTGTTCCTCTTACCTCTCCTGTTGTCATCAGTTTTAAGATGTGTTGTCTGTTTTGTTGCTGTTGTGTTAGATGGATCACAACTTCTTTCTTAAACTTTGATACTGCAGCAGCTGACTTTGTGTGTCTCTTATTTTCTCTGGTGAGGTCATAAAAGGTGTTGGTTCTTTATCAGGGCTGTTTCTTGTCTTCAGTGTGCTTTCCTTCCCATGAACTAGTGATTTTCAACAGATACAAGCATGCTAGCAGTGTCATATAAGCTACACAACTAAAGCATGCATTACCATGCACCAGTGACTTGGTTCAGATTGACTGCACAACTAGTGACCTCATACAGTGCAAGGTCGTGACACAAGCAGGAGGGCAGACAGGAAATAGGTCAATGCCTCATCTACTGTAGGAACATCAAATTTACCTGATGACAACAGCAGCTTGAGAGCTGATTGTTAAACCCCTGCCTGTATTGTGGTCTTAAGGAGAGGAAAGGGGCCTGCTATCTGCTGATTCTGTGCAAGGGGGACTGTGACCAGAGTCCCTCGGGAGTCAACTGAGGTCACTCAATTAGGGTGAACTGCAAAGAATGGGGCAGACAATCCCCAAAGCTGGTGGATATTCCAATATGTAGATTTACCAACCAGCATAAAACAGCTTCTTTATTACCTCACTGATTGCCCAGAAGCAAACTACACAGTTCCCTTAAAGTGACCCAGCCTCAGGCCTCCACCCAGACACCCAGGATTACTGAAAATCTTATTCATCATATAAGAAAGTTCTACCAATCCCAAATGATCTGACACATTACCTCCCAGGTTAATGCATATTCCAGATTTTACCCAAATACACACTTACAGCCAGTTTTCATTAACTGAACTACAATATATTAAAAAAAGAAAAGGGAGAGAGATTGGTTAAAAGATCAGTATACACACAGACATGAGTACAATCTTGAAATTCAGATTCATAGCAGAGATGGTGAGCTTTGTAGCAGGACAAGAGTTCTTTTAGAATTTAGTCCATAGGTTATAGTTCAGTGTCCAATATCATATTCAGGGTGTTCCATTTTAGGATTGGGATCTTAATCTTGCAACTCAAACTTCCCCTGATGAAGCTTAAGTAGATCTGAGATAAAAAAGGATTGGGACCCAAAGGTGGTTTATACAGTTTTCTACCAGCCACTTGATCATAGAGTCCTGGGTGAACAATAGGCTTTTGATGTAACCTTCTGTTTCCTAAACCTCACCGGTAATTAACTACATGAATGAACATAAGATAATTTATCCAGTAAGCAGTTTGTGATAAACTTTAAAGAGGCATATAGACAATGACATTATTGCACCCAAAATTCATCTACATGTTAATATTCCCTTTTGATATCTGAATCAATAGCTATAGTGACAGACAGGAACTGTCTGTTTACATGGCCAGCATCTATAAGTAAACACATATAATTAGCATCACCTCTAATTTTCTAACAATACAGATTTTCATTTCAAAGTTCTAGCCTATTTAGCATTGGATGCCCCTAATTACCATTTGCATACTTTCTAACTGTTTAAAGGTTGGCTTTGGGTTAGTTAGCCTGCAAGCTGTTTAACCCTTTCTGGCCACGTGTTATACTTTGTATAAGATTCATTGCAATTATATAACAGTGGTAGCAATAATGATTTTCATGGTTATATTTTAATTAGACAGCATCATATCTAGGAATGGTGCATATAAAATGGAGTAGTGCAGTGGAAGGGAAAGCATAGGGCATCCATCTCTTCTAAGACTCTACACAAGGCTTCTGGGTGAAAAGTCTATATCTGTTCTGCAAGCATGGGCGGCGGGTGAACAAGCTGTTGGGGGAGGCTAGTTCCCGGCCCCTCCCCCTCTGCCCAAGCCCCCTCCCCCGCCCCCACCCCCTCTGCCCCCCCTCCCCTGCCAGAGCCCAGAGTACCCCCTCCTGGCCCCCCGCGAACCCCCAGCCCCAGCCCCGGAGTACCGGATGGGCAGTGCAGCTGGAGCGCCCCCAGCCCCAGCATGCTCAGCGGGCAGTGAGGCCGGCACAGTTCCAGCACCCCCAGCTCCGGAGCGCTGGGTGGACGGCACAGTTCCAGCACCCCCAGTGCCAGGCAGGCAGCGTGTCATAGCCCCAGCACCCCCAGCCCCAGGCCTTGTCAGCACTGGCACCAGCCTGCCTGCACCAGCCTCTCTGCCCCGGAAGAGCGGGAAGGGAACTGGGAGTGGGCAAGAAAGTCCTCGGGGCAGAGCATGGGCGGGGCCATGTCAGGCACAGCCTCCCCCAGCCTATGATACCCACCGCCTATGTCTGCAAGGGCCTGATCCAAAGCAGATTGACTTCAATGGGTTTTGGCTCAGGCCGTAAATGCTTCTTGGGATAGGCTGTAAGGTTATGGCACCAACGCCTTTCAGCTGTGTGCACATGTGCTGAATCGGTTTGTTCCAGCAGTGAGGGGCTCAGGTCTGCTAAAAAGGATGAATCTCATTGAAAGCCCTATAGTGCCTGATAAACAAAATAGATGTGCGTTACAGGAGATGGGCTTTTTGGTAGCACATTAATAGTTAGTAACATGTTAATATTTTAACAGCCATACATATTTACATTCATATTTACAACTAGTGGTGTGTTTAAACCCTTCCCATTGTTTTGTTGTTAATGAGGGAGGCCATGATGACGATGATGATTTTGTAAGTGCTGACAGCATGCTTGGTTCTGCACAAGACCTAGACCCAAATCCTGTGAACACCTAGGTACCTGTGTGAATTTACTCACATGAGCAGTCCACTCAGGGCCAGTGGAAATACTCTTCTTCTAGGTAACGTTGTGCAGGTTGATTTGATTTTTCAGGATTTGAGCCATGGATATCAAGACAGTCCCTATCCTGAATAGTTTATTCTATCTAGAAATCTGTTTCAACCCTGTTTTAATGAATAAAAATCTTATTTTATGCTCTGGGCATGGTCCAAACGCAATGGAAAAATCTCTAAGTTCAGTGGACTTTGGATCTGGCCCTGATTGCTTTTAAGATTGTAGTACAGCTAGGTCAAGTGCCTGCATTTTATTTAGTGTATATCAGGGGAAAAGATGTTTTACATATTTATATATATATAACATTCACAAAATATAGCAATAACTGAAGTAAATTTATAATACTTCCTTTCATTTGGAAGAGGTATAGAAAAGTACCTGGCCAATACAGTACCATTAATCTATTCTCTTTTCTCCTTTCTCTCTTTACTTCTCTCTCTACAATAGAAGTGGAACAAAAAGGTAATTAAATACCTTTCAAATTATATATATTACTTATTTATAGGCTAAGTTATTTAACAGTTTAACGTTTAGTTGAAATACCTTTGTCATTAATTCTCACATTTTTTTTTTTTTTGGTTAAAGTTTATTTAGTTTCTCTGCTGCTCAACTTCACAGGATAATATATATTTTTGGCTGAAAAGATTTACTGGTCTAGTTTTCTTTCTCAATCTTCTACTCTAAAAACATGATTTAAAAAAAAAAAAAAAAAAGACCTTGTAGACACAGTGCCCCATACATTAGCTACTGTAAAATAGTCACAGCTTCATTGGCTCCACTGGAGTTCTGTCCATTTATACTAGGTGAGGTTGTGGCCCAAAATTTCGTGTATCATTTGAATTTGTGATTTTTCCCATGTTCTCTCTTTTTTCAGGGGGTTTAATCAACTTCTGAACTGTTGAAAATAATTGGTTGACTTCTAATCAAGAAGTGATAATTCAACTGCCCTGTATACCAGCCCCATGCTAATAGAAATGTCCAATGGGACACTTGTGCCTGCCCAGTTGTTATGTTTCAGGTCATCTTCATACCGTAATCAAACACACAAGAACATTGACTCAATTGTAATATGTGATGAGCCCCCTCCAACTCACACTGACGTCAATGGCAAAACTCCCATTGACCTCCCTGAGAGTTCGGTCAACCCCCTGGGTATTGTGCCCAGAACTCACGTAGCTTAAAGTCATTCTTCCATGTCGATCTGCATCAGCACAAGGGTCCGCCACTGGATCAGTTGCAGGAGTTAGGACCTCGGTGTGCACTTGAAATTTACTTTGTCTCCATCAATTTGTTTTTTATATTGTAATATCCCGTAGCACTCCCTGTATGCCAACACACATACATTTGCAGTATATTCTTCCCTTAATACAGATGCATAACTCCAGTGAATGAGAGTTAAACAGGGCATCAAAGGGAGAATGTAAACCCTAGACTGCACTGTAGTTTGCTGTCACATGCTGCAATCATTTCACTGCTTGCCAGGTTGTGCTCTGGCCCACGCTGTGTGTACTGCACTGTAGCACATAGTTCTCCTTCAGCTTATCAGTCAAAGATAAGATTTAAGTGTTACTTTAATTCTTACATCGGCAGGGCACATGTGCTGTGCCTTCTCCTAACCTCTGTCCATGCAACATATCACCCTAAAATCAAACCAAGCCAGCTGATCCCTGTCCCATTTCCATTCTGAAGTCTGAGCAGCAAAGCACAGCTAGCCAAACCGTTCCTGTATGCTCCTCTCATGTAACCGTAGAAGGTATATGTTTTAAGTTTGAATACTACTGTGTTTAACAGGACATTTTTAACTGATTAAAATCTAGACTTGGGTTCCTCTCCAGTGAACTTTATTCTTTTCCTTCCTTTCTTCCTTCCTTCCTTGCTTCCTGTCGTTTCTTTCTCCTCTCAGTATTCATCCATTGTTCATTTTTAATTGTGTGGACTGCATGTTCTGTGTGTTCTGTAGCAGCTTCAAAAATCATATTGCTAGTTATGGCCCATACTAGGGTATTTTTGTCTTCCTATTTGCTTTCAGTGTTCCTTTGAGTTGCCAAGGGATTTGCCTCTGTTTTGCTATGGTACCTTTAAAATATTTAATTCCACCTGGGCTATAAGGATGGGAATTTTTTTTTTTTTTAATTTCCATTTCTAGGGCAATCTTCAGCAGACTGTTCAAATTAAATATATGGAACAATTCCCCAGAAATTTACCCCTTCGCCTAGCAGGTATAGATATAGTGTAGAATATAATCTGAAAATACAAACCCATAAACCCCTTGGGAATACATATTCATTTCAGAGTTTAGAAAGGCGTATAGTCCAAGTAAGTACACCAGTAAAAATAGATTCCAAAAGCAGTAAGAAAATGAACTGATGTTGATTGAAAAGGCAGCAAAAATCAATATGGAGGAACACGTCCTGTTCTAGACCACTCACTGCCTGTGGTGAAGGTAACCTGCAAATAGACTACATTTGTTGTGGGCTGATCGTACTCTGCTGCAGAGCTATGAACAATTAGAAGTTAATGCCAAACCATCAGAGCTCTTTTTAACTTTATTTTTTTGTGTTTAACTCTTTTCCCCTCCAACAGTTTTTCTTTGTCCTGGCCTACTAAAAGGTGTATACCAGAGTGAACATTTATTTGAGTCAGACCATCAGTCTGGGGCTTGGTGCAAGGATCCTCTACAGGCTTCTGACAAGATTTACTACATGCCCTGGACCCCATACAGAACTGACACCCTGACGGAGTATTCTTCCAAGGATGATTTCATAGCTGGGAGACCAACGACCACCTATAAGCTCCCTCACCGGGTAGATGGCACTGGATTTGTAGTGTACGATGGGGCTTTGTTCTTCAACAAGGAGCGAACCAGGAATATAGTCAAGTTTGACTTGAGGACAAGAATAAAAAGCGGGGAGGCTATCATAGCAAATGCCAATTACCATGACACCTCTCCTTACAGGTGGGGAGGCAAGTCCGACATAGACCTAGCGGTGGATGAGAACGGGCTATGGGTAATCTATGCAACAGAACAAAACAATGGCAAAATTGTCATTAGCCAGTTAAACCCTTACACCTTAAGGATCGAAGGGACGTGGGATACAGCCTATGACAAAAGGTCGGCTTCCAACGCTTTCATGATCTGTGGGATTTTATATGTGGTGAAGTCGGTGTATGAAGATGACGACAATGAAGCCACAGGAAATAAGATAGACTATATTTACAACACTGACCAAAGCAAGGATAGTCTGGTGGATGTTCCCTTTCCAAACTCGTACCAGTACATCGCTGCTGTGGATTATAACCCCAGGGACAACCTCCTTTATGTATGGAACAACTATCATGTGGTGAAATATTCTCTGGATTTTGGACCACTGGACAGCAGATCAGGTAAGGTTCTGTGCTAAGTTTTGCTTTTGTCTTCCATTAACTATAACCTGAAGCTGGTTTGTTTTTTCTGTGAAGTTAAAGTATATTTCTCTTTGATTGCCTGTGTGTGTGCATGACTTAAGGCCTAGTTCTCCTCACCCTTAATGCTTAGCTGCTTCAAAGAGACACTTTACTGTTTACAGAACATTTTCTTTATAGCTTACTTTGAAAATAAATGGAAATAGGAATAAATTGTCAGTGATAAGCCTGAGCCAATCTTCAAATATCAAAGTTCCTGTTCAGATCATCAGAATCACCAGTGGAGATGCCTGTTTCATTGTATTTTTTCTATTCATGAATCCCCCTTGCTTTTATGACCATGCCAGAACATTACTTTTGTGAAACATAGCTCAGATGTTGCTCTCATTGTAAATACCATGGGGCAGATCCTCAGCTGGTTTAAATCAGTGTAGCTTGCAGTGAAGTCAATGAAATATTGAAGAATGACATGAGCTGAGAATCTGAGCCCAGATATTTGCGTGCATATGTGCGCGCGCACACACACGTTTTGTTTGTTGTCCGTGTATTCGTGATTAATTTCAGAGTAGGAAACATGATCCAGACTGATTTTTCTTGTTTCTCTGGGTCATTCATGTTGCTGTTCTGTTAAAAAATAGTTTGGGTTGGTCATATTGTTTAAATCTTAATAGAAGGAAATTATATTCCATGACTAAGTAAAGACGAAAGCTTATGGTCCAATACGTCTGTTAGTCTATAAGGTGCCACAGGACTCTCTGTTGCTTTTTACAGTCCAGACTAACCCGGCTACCCCTCTGATAAGTAAAGACTGGAATCCAACTTCCAGTGGATTTCCATCAGACATCATCACCATAATTATATTTGGCTGATTTTTTCATTAATTTGGATCAAATTCTTCCTTGTACATAAGTGTAAATCCGGAGTTACTCCATTGTCAGTGAATTTGGCTCTAATTCACTAAATCATGCAGAAGTCTCAATTATTTTCTTTTAGGTTTTAAAAGTGTTTACTCCTATACAAACTATCTGCAATAATGATTTAAATTCAGTTTATCTATGATAGATTGTATCTTTCCTGAATGCTGAACAGGTAACAGGAAAAGTAGAATTAATATAATTTAGAAGGTGAATCATTTAGTTATTAATGTGTTATTTTTTTCTCCTAAAATGTTACCATTCTGTTAAATACGATGACAAAGAAAAGACTATGGGCATGTCTACACGAACACGTTAGTTGGCAGAAAGCTGGGGTCTGAATCTACCTTGCACTAGACTGAGGCACACTCACTGTCTCTGTGGACCCTGATACCACACTGTAAAAGTTCCCTAAGCACTTTGGTCTGCTCCCGGGTCCAAGCTAGGTAGATCAAAGTGCACTACAGAACTTTTAGTGCACCACGGCAGGGGCCATGTGGACGCTCAGGACTTGTCTATGCTGCCCTGCAGTTCAGACTACAGGCATCTGAACAGAGGTGAGCACCAAAATGTTGTGCTGTAACTCCCTGTGTGGATGCTGCAGGCGCAAATTAAAAGGTTCCCAGTTCATATTAATGTAGTCGTCTTCTAAGAGGACTTGCAAAGTAGGAACCTAACTGTAGGACAGTGTAAGACATGCCCTTCGGCAGGGCTGTGGAAGGATGTTTCGTGCCCTAGGCGAAACTTCGACCTTGCGCCCCCCCCCCTCCCCCCCCCCCCGCCCCTGAGGCGCCCCCTCCGCCCTGAGGTGCCCCCCCTGTGGCAGCTCCCCACCCCCCACCCTGAGGCACCCCTCCCCCGCCCCAGCTCACCCTGCTCCGCCTCCTCCCCAGCACTCTGTCACTGCTTCACTTCTTCCGCCTCCCAGGCTTGCGGTGCCAATCAGCTTAGGCGCTGCACGCCTGGGAGGCGGGAGAAGTGAAGCAGCCACGGCATGCTGGGGCGGGGAGTTCCCCTGTGTGCCGCCTCTCCTGCCCCCCTTGCTGCAGGTGGCCCTCCCTGCGCTCCACTGCCCCAGCTCCCTCCGCCTAAATGCCGGCGACGACCGGGGCGGCCGAAGATCCGGCCGCTGCGGTCTCTGTCAAAGAAAATGGCGCCCCCCAAATCCTAGCGCCCTAGGCGACTGCCGAGGTCGCCTAAATGGTTGCACTGGCCCTGCCCTTTGGGAGCAGAAGGCTAACGCGGAGTAGATTTACACCCCAGGTTGCTGTAAACTTAAGTGGTTCCTATAGACAAGTCCTGAAGAAGTCCCGAAGAAGCAGTTCAAGGTCTTTAGGTTGCAGGAGAGGAGTAATACAATGTTCTGATCCATCCATTTCTCTGTATTCAGGCTGTGATTAGTGTGCACAACAATACTTTTAGATAAAGAGATTTTAAATGAAATTGTGACTTTGCAAATCTGGGAATGAGCAGAAGTGAAAATAAGTTCCAGCCCTACAGCAAAATGCAGGGAAATGAGGAGAAACATGAGACAAAAGACCCGGAGTTGGAACTGTGAGAAGGAAGAACAAGGAGAATGTAAGGGTATTGATCTATGAAAGATTTCAGATGGGGAGAAAAAATGAAAAGTATTGCTTCACTCCACAAGTTAATGATGAGCACATACTTTGTGAGTGGTGGAGTGAAACGGAACAATATGTGAGTTATTGGTCATCCGAAAGGAGCAAAAATCAATTGCATTCTTTTCTTATTCTAGTGTATTTTATCCTTTTTGAGAAATCTTTTCCATATACTTCAATGGAGTCGGTGCTGTCCCTTTTCAGATGGTGGCTGTGGACAGTAATTGAATCTGTTACAAAAAAAATTAATCTCGCCTTCAGTGAAAAATGAGGTGGTTGCAGGTTTGTGAACAAGAGAAATATATTTTTTTTTTTTGTTCTTTCCTTTCTGAGCTCAGAAGTTCAGCGTGAGAACTGAGCAATCTTTGGGGCTATTTGGATGCTGTGCTTAGTGTTGCTTCATTATAGAGGTAAGGGCTATTTGTGACATTTTGATCTGGATTTGTAATTCCCCTCATTTTAGAAGAGTTTTGGTAAAATTAAATATTGAGTGAAAATTAAAATTGCAGGTGGAAAACATTTTACTGGGGGAAAATATTTGTTGTGGAAAATGGCAAGAATTGTTTGAGATTCACTTCAGGTAATTTTGCAGTTGCAACAGGGGCTTGACTGTCACCAGCTTTAGGCCTTCCCCTTCCTTCCCCTCCTACCCCCCAAAAACCTCCCCCCTCCTGTTTGCAGTTGTTCCAAAGCATGGAATTTAACCCTGTTGGAATACATCATCCTGTGATGTCACAGGTCTCCAGGATTGCGTGGGACTTGTGAGGTCATTGATCCTAAAAAATGATACGTTCTCAAATAGAGAGCCAAGATGGGCCAAGGACCCTTCACAAAGACAAATAAGTGAACTTGGCTGCAAAATTCCCCACACAGCCTCATTGGTGGGGTCATTATTTTACTTCCAAATCCAACAGACTCGCTCATTTCTGAGTGAGTGGGTGAGTCGACGTTTACTAGACTTATACATTTGGATGTGTTTGTGGATAAGGGAGAGAATCTTCATTCTGTAGAGAATGTCTGTGGCTCTTTCCTTCTCTCATGAGTTAAGGCCCAATATACTGCACTTTGAAGTCAATGGGAGTTTTTTACGTTGACATCAGTGGGTATTGGATCAGTCCCCAAAATGTCACCTTTAACAAGGAACAGCACAACAGCTGAGGAAGCAGACAGCAATAACAGCTGTAGCAGTCTGGTAAGCAGTGAAGGAATCTGATCTCTTTCTAAGAAAAATTCATGGATAGCTTAATATTTGTTTTTCCTGTTTTAAAAATGCCTGAGATGTACAGCGCCTTTACAGCCAATTGGTGTCTTTAGTCCAAGCACGAAACAGTTAAGTAGTACTTTCCTCTAACGTCACAATTTCAGAGTAGCAAAACATGTAAACAATATGTGTTTAATTAGAAAATAAAGAAAAAGATGATAAAATTGATGGGGAGAATTGCCTGTTAAAAATCAATTAGGAGAGAAGTTTAGAAAAAAAGGCCTTCGGAAAACAAAAGTTGCCGGCAACAAGAAAATTGATTTATCACACAACCTAAATAGCGAGTAGCATATTGGAAATATATTTTAATAAAAACTCCAAGCATACAAACATAAAAACAAACAACCAGGTGTTTGAGTCTTTGCTTTCCTTGAGATAATCATTCTTTTTACCTTCTCTCAAAACAATCTAGAGGAATAAGTCTTTTAATTGCATCCGTTTGTTTCCCCCCCAATTAATACTTTTTTGTGGACTTTAATTGAAAGGTGCATCTCCAAATGTAGCTTTTATACACATTGGAGAGCACTGCTATAAAAATGTTTTCTACATCCGATTGCTGAAGTGAAACAATAGGTCTTTGCTCCTTGCAGGGGATCGGTGGCAAAGGATCATGGGAATTCAGCAGCTTGGCCTCTGTAGTGATTTAAAGAAGTAGACAAGGGGGCACGTTGAAATCTTAGATCTGTAGCAAAGTCAAGTGAAATTCAATTGAGCTGGAGACAGCCAGTTCAGTGCTTTTTACAGAGTGAAACCAAATATTGATTTTTTTCTCAAAAACTGCTAATTAAATGCTGCATTTTAAGGAGTTTCCTCCCTTTGTTATTTTATTGGGAGCTGGATTCAATTACTGTAAAGGAATCTTTTGAAGAAAGGTCGGCTTAGGGTCCACAAAACCTATGAAGCTGATTGTTAACCCATATCTCCAGGGGGTGATATTGGATAGAAGGAAATGATCTATCCCTCCTGTTCTTCAGTCTCTACTGGGGCCATTTGCTTCATGGATGCCTGTCGGTGGATTGGTCCCTTCTTATATCGATCTTCTGCTAGTCTGGTTCCTTGCCTGTTGGGTGGAAGTAACATTGAAAACGACTCTTCACTTCCATCAGTATTCTCCATAACAAATGCTCCAAGAACTTCAACTAAAATAATAGTGTTCATGTTCTGGTGTACCGCTGGCAACATTATGCTCCAGAATTGAGCTGAGGACAAAATTGTGAGTGGCGCACATGAAATAAAGACCCTTTCCTGTACCTTTTATGATCCTATTAACCCGAGCTATTTATTCTGATCACCCCCATCTGGTGACCCAGATGGCATAAATCATCTGAAAAACCCCACC
Organism: Trachemys scripta elegans; assembly: GCF_013100865.1. Lineage (NCBI taxonomy): Eukaryota > Metazoa > Chordata > Testudines > Emydidae > Trachemys > Trachemys scripta. Next base: position 4,983,430 of record NC_048302.1, read on the forward strand.
CTTGTCTCCTTCTGTACTACTGGAGTAAAACAAGGATGGCGTTTGGACAGTTACACTCACGGATAGGGTGTGGTTTATCCTCCACAGCAGCAGTGCTGCCCCTGCCTCCTCACCGAGGAGCAGTCCTTAAGAACTCCACTCGTTATGTGAGGTCCTTCGTTCTGCTCTGTACCCCTGTAAGAGACAGGTATAGTCTAGCCTGCTGACATTTGAGCCTGTAGGTGTAAGTAAATGCTACTCAGCGTGACTGAGACCTGCAGAATTGATCCCTGAAGCCCCAGCCTGTCCCATAACAAATGCTGGGATTAAAAATAATTAATGATGCTTGTCAGGATTCAAGGCCATGCATCAAATTCCATTCTTACCGCAGTGGGAATCCAGAGTAATCTCACTGGTTTCAGCAGAGTTATTGTGGATTTACACCAATGTCACTGGGAGCAGAATGATTGTACCAGAGCAATCTGTCCAGAAACACGTGTTCACCCTCTAGAGAAGAATTTTCTGTTGTATTTTAGGTGTAATTCATGCTGGGACATACATAGGCAGGGTTCAGGGGCTAGTCTAATGCAGTCCTTTTTGACACAGATGGACTTCTGCCACTGGTGAAAGGTGTGTGGGGGTGGGGTCGGGGTGGGGGGGGGGGTGACAGTTTCTCCTGACTGTACACTCTTACAGTAAGGAGTGTAGGGCTCTCCGATGTTGTATTATTGCAGGGAGTTAGTTACATGTGACTGTGCAGGACACGGTGTCAGTTTTGAACAGCTACAGTCAAACCAATGAATTCTTGAATCCATTTCTCAAGACATGTCCAGTTTCCGTATTCTGGGCAGGTGAAACAGAATAACATATATTCTGCTTACCACTTCTGTGGCAGAGCTGAAAACTAGTTGGTTTGAGCTCTGACATCACTGCAATTAACTGGAGATATCTACACTTCAGTTAGCCTCCCTTGAGTCAGAGCAGCCAGGCTGCAAAATAACTCTTTGAGCTGCACTGAGTGATTGGAGCAGTTGCTGATTTGTGCTAACTCAAGCTGTTGCTAGACCCCTGCTGGGCCAGCAGGCTTGAATTTAAAGTGCCATCACACTCCAGCTAAAGATTCTTGCCTGTGTGTGGGTGTTAGGTTAGGGGCAGCACTTGAGTTAACTCTGCAATGAAGACAAACCCTTAAGCTTACCCTGGATACAATGGTGGTGACATTTGTTGGCAGGGGAAACATTTTGAGGAAGTGTCAGTTGTTGTGGGTGCACCCTTAGTTGTGAGAGCATTAGCTCTCCGGGTGTTAAAATGCTTTGCTTTCTCAAGCTCTTACTGGGACTGGGTTCATCTGCTGCTCCTAGCACTTCAAGAAACAGAGGTGGATGGAAATGCCCACAGTTGGTTGGAGATTGCCTCCTTTACTCATGGCAGTGGCCCATACCTTTGTCAGTCAACAACCACACTTCCGTGAGGTGTTCTAGCCAGGCTAACTCTGAAGGCCCTTGAGCAGCGTAAGCTATTATTGAATGGGGCTGCATGGTCTTTTAGGTAGGCTAGAGGCTACCAAGAGCATGTTACAACTATGCTGCCTAATCCACACTGGTTGCACAGCCTTTCTCTGGAGTTGATTACTATCTGTAAACTCTAAATGGTCTAGCTCCGAGTTACCTTAGAGACCACCCATAAACCCTGATGTGACACCTGAAACCTGCCCTGCTTAGGGTGAAACCTCCCGGCGCAAGATTGGCTGGCGTGTAGAATTATCTCCTGCTGGAAATCTCTCTGAGTCTAAGCATATCTATTTTTAGAACATGATGCAAGATTCACGTTTTCATTCAGTCTTTTTTTAGTAACTGTGAGTGTTGGAATTTCCTTGGCAGTCAGTTTCCTAGCTGGAAACCCTCCACTCTGATTCTGGTCTGTTCAGGACAGCTGATTAGTTTGCTTTAGTGGGCTTAGAAATATATGCTTCCTGTTTTGGAGGAACTGTTTTATTCTCTTGATCTAAGCTATGCCCAGGGAGCCCATCCATTACAGTGCTGTGTACCTGACAAACGTGAAATTAAGAAATAGTTATGCCCATCTGGTAACATGTAGCATTCATATAATGCCTACATGTGTGTTGGAGACTTCTATATATTGTATATTAGCACTGTGTTTTACCAGGCATGCAGTGAAATGTGGTACTAAACTATTGTACCTATCTTTGACATTTAAAAAAATGCACAGAATGCATGTTAAACTTTTATCCCAGGTTTGTGTTTAGTATTGGAGTATGCTCTCTTGACGTGTGATGGCAACCATTTAATTCAGTAAATTCCCCGGCTTCTGCTTTGTCTTCTTTTTTTAAGCAGTTTTACAATGCAGATAAGGTGAACCCTCTGTCCTTAAAATATGCTAATTAAGTGCATTTGCGTCTCAGTTAAAAGATGTGGCTGTGTAGTGATGAATAAGAACTTTAAACACATATGACACCTCGTTAAAATGTAATTTTCACATCATAACTCTGAGCCCTTTACTTTGACAGCTGAGTAATGTGAATGGTGGGCAGAGAATCTTGAACATTTTCACAGCAGTCACGTGCTAATAGGTAGCTGAAAGCCGCTTCCTGCATTGTTCAGCTTGAAACATCCTTGCCAGGGAAATACATCAAGAGAGCTGTAGAATTTTAAATCACGCTTGTGTACAGGATATGAATTGCTACAGTTTCAAGATCCCAGGGTGATAAGACACATTTCCTGTCTTTGAAATTTAATCCAGGCTGCATTTCAAAATCCAAATTGAACCTTGGTGTTGTACATCTCCTTATGCTGGATGAGAGCAATATTTCAGGGGGCTTCTAGTTGTTAATTGCAGATGATTCTGTATTTTTATTTTCCAGTTGATTTCCTCTGAGCATCCCTAGCTCTCCTCTACAGCTCTTCTTCACCGCTTGCAGCGGTTGCTGTTGGCCTACGTACATTGTTGCTGGAGTTGTTATAGGAAGCCCAGCCGTTGCTTAAGGTAGCAGTCACATGGGTGTTCATGATGAACTAAATTGTTGGCTTATAGTCTTTAATATCTCCCTTTATGTGATTGTGTCCCAGTAGTTGAAGAAGGGTACCCTTTAAATAAATTGTGTTCCTTTCTGCTGTGTAGCCAGAAGGGTCTGTCAGTCCTGGCAAGGTCAAGAATTCAGTCCAACTGACTCACTGTGTTTGGAATGACACTTGCACCTTAGTGTTAATTTGTTGGTCTAGCTACTTATTTAAAAGCATCAAGCTAACGAGATAACGCCCAAAGACCAGTTAATACATTTGTTGGACGTTACGGCGTCTGCCTTTTTTTCTTCTTCTTTTACTCATTAAAAATGGTGCTTGTTAAAAATGATAACGTAGTACTATTGGCAGCTCTTATAACGGTCATCCTGCCAATCAGCAACCAACGCTGGAGTGGGAACTTTCTTCTGTTCTGCCGTCTCATGAGAACTCTCAAATTCCTGCAGTGCGAGATCCCCAATATTCCAAATGCTCCTTTTGTGGAGCGGCTCAGACATTTTACTAGAGCTTGGCTTGCACAAAGTGAGTGTCTTCTCGGCCTTTCCAGGAAAAACAGATGTGTGGCTTCTTGCTCCCCTGAAATAAAATCATCCTTCCATAAATGGGAAATAGCTTTGCCGAGAGGAGATAGAGGGTTCATAGTATTCCCTCAATCACTACTCTTCTCACTGCACCTATTCACATCGTCCTGAAGAAAATGTCACAGCAGTCCAGCCAGTGGGAGAGTTGGACATATATTTTCCTGCTTCGAAGACCCAGCTGTATCTCTCCGGGGTTTAAATACCACCATTGTAAAGAAATGTAAATTCACCATCTAAAAACTACAACAAATAGATAAATGTGTTTTCCTTTCACCAGTTACTTATGATCATTTGTGTATATCCACATGCTACACCTCCCCAGTATAGTATGTTTTAGTGAGGGCTGAGGTTTGATGATCTTTTATTTTCCCCCAGAATAACTTTTTCATATCAGCTCCAAACAGGGTGGATTTGATTTAAATCATGATTTAAATCACTAGTCAGGAAGACTCGATTTAATCATGGTTTTCTCCATAAAAGTGCATTCTTTTGGTAGACGCTAGGTACACGCTATACATTTTTAAAGTGATTTATTTTGAAAACTTTTCAGATTAGTTTACAGCTATATCAGAAAATGAATGATTGTTTGGTTATTTCATTTACCAAAGGTAATTGAAGCAGATATTTATGATGTCACTGGGAGGTGAACTATCTCCAATTCAACAGGTTAATCATTAAGGGTACGTCTATACTTACCTCCAGGTTCGGCGGTAAGCAATCGATCTTCTGGGATTGATTTATCGCGTCTTGTCTAGACGCGATAAATCTATCCTGGAAGTGCTCGCCGTCGACGCTGGTACTCCTGCTCCGCGAAAGGAGTACGCCAAGTCGACGGGGGAGCCTGCCTGCCATGTGTGGACCCGCGGTAAGTACCTTGTAGTTCGAACTAAGGTACTTCGACTTCAGCTACGTTATTCACATAGCTTAAGTTGCGTATCTGAGTTCGAACTGGGGGGTTAGTGTGGACCAGCCCCAATATTTGAAGTATTTTCTTGCCATTCTGTATTAGGAGGAGAACATCATCAGACAGACATTTAAATTGTTTTATTTAATTAAAACAACAATGTTAAGTATTCTGGATTTTTTTTTCTTCAACATCAAACATATAGTATTTTAACAAAAAAAGCATATGAATTTTTTAATTTAGTTGAACATTCATGTTTTTTAAAACCAGGTTTGTTTTTGCTGTGACTTTCTTTAAAACATCATCAGCAAACATATATTTCTTGAATGGTTCACCCTTAGCTTTGAAGTATATTACAGTTGGCATGATGGATGGATGATTGCTAGATGTCCATGCCATAGCCAACTCCTCTTCTTCAACAGTTAAGGTTTGACCCTTGTAGCGAGTATTGAGAATATTTGCAAGAAAATTAGCTGGAGATAGTGTTTGTCCCATTCGTTTTTTTAATGCTTGTAATTTAACTCTGTCATTGCATATTTCTCTTTTTAAGAAGTCATTCAGTTCCTTCCAAATTTCAGCAGCATCAGCAATAAAACAGCTATTTCCCTGCATTTTGTTCAAGGCTACAGAAATAGGCTTCAGGGTACTCAGCATGTGTTCAACATTTCTCTTAAGCCCAAGTTGAGAACTTGGGCTGTGACAGTGCCATCTATTTTTTCACGATTTTTTGCACAAACTGTCATCAGATTAGGCCAGTTCTTGATATAGTGCTGAAAACAGTCCAGTAGCGTTCCATCACATGTCTTGTGGTAGAGTTAGCTTGGTTCCTCCCACTTTTTTCAGAGCAGCTGCTGCAAAGTGGTTGTTATGGAAGTATTTTGCAATTTCAACAACATTGGCCTTTATTTCTGGAACACTTTCTCATATTCAGTGCTCAAAGCACTAACGTCTCTAAGTGTTATTATCCAGGATGGCTTGATTTAAATCACAGATTTTAATCATGATTTAAATCAGCAAGCAGGAAACCTTTATTTAAATAATCACTTTTAATCTTATTTTTTATGTATATGTTTTAGGGGTTTTTTTTCCTAAAGAGGAGTTGATTCTCATTGGCTAGTAACCATTCAAATGTTGACTTGCAACTAAATACTTTAAATCGGGGGCTTCTGTTTTGATAACCAGTAGGATCTATACACATTTATTTAAGGAGTTATATAGTTTAACATACTTTTTTCTGTATCTTTGTTTTTACATGCATTTCTTCTTTACTAGACAACAATTAATTGTTTACTTATGATTTGTGTGAAGCTGCATTTGAATTAAAATTGGAAATAAATTAAAATGCACAAAAACAGCTTCTTAAAAATATTCTTTATTATTTTTATTATTACTTAAAGAAAATTTGCTTAAACGTGCTGGGATATATAAGGAAAAAGTAAATGTATCAAAACATGTTTTGCATTTAAAACTAACTGATTTATTAAACAAAGGAAGTATTAGCTGTAGTTTGTGACTTGAACTGATTGCTTCTGGTCACCATGTCCTTCAAGATTTTAGAAGTATTAGATCTCATCTGCCCGCATTTAATTTTTTTCATAGATTGGAAGAAGAAAACAAGCTTTACTGCTTTTTCCCCTCAGTGTCTCAGCTTTGAATGAACTAGTCATTGAACTCAATTAGTTGAATAAATTGAAATGAAGAAAATATTCTCTCTGCTCCTGAAGAAGAGCCTACTGCTGTCTTACGGCAATTTAGCACTTCAGCGGCTCCTGTTCCAGGTGCTTAGACAGTTCAGTGGTCTGACTTCCTTTAAAACGTCAACAGCAAACATGTGCTGCTTGTTTTTTATTATTGTTTAGTTTAAATTGCTTTGATAAATCCTAGTAAGTTTAGGCTGTAACATAGATTGTCAATATTCCAAATTTAATTTTGAATGGGCTTATTTTAAGGAGAAAAATATATTTCATTTAAATAAAAAAATCCCTAGTTTAAAAAATATTGATTTTTATCCACCCTGATATTATCCCAATTTTACAACTTGCCTTCCTAAGGATAGAGATTTAACATACTTATTGGCAGAGGCACTGTGTTATAGTGGATAAATCCACCATCGCCTTGGAGATCAGGGGTCTGTTACCCGTTCTGTTACAACCTGCCTGTGTGACCTTTGGGAAGTCACTTAACTCTGTTACTCACTTGCTGATCTAGAAGATGGACCTTCATTGGCCCATCCCCTCTTGGGCTGAGGAGGCATTTTGGGGGAAATTCAGGAAGTAAAGTAATAATGCGATTGAGGTCAGTGGGAGCTCTGATTTCACCCTTCATCCCTGAGTTTCCATTCACGCTCTGCCTGGTTCAGAGGAAAACACATTTTTGACCTACGCACCCCACTGTAACACTGCATTTAATCACACACACAAACAATTTAAAATGAACATAAACAAAGGCCAGCTCCGGTGCCTAAAGAGACGAGAAAGAAAGATACAACTATGCACTTTTAATGTGCACTTTATTTGTGAAATAACAATGGTGATAGGTGTCTTATATGAGCCTAGGCAGAGAAATAGACAAACAGCAAAACTATTTTTTTCCTGTGTGTTTTCCTCCATTGGCTTTGAGGAGAAAGAATCCGAACTAATTGTTAAATCGAGTAAATTTCTTCAATATTTTACTCTTCCTGCCCTTGAAAACTGGCTCTGGTATGAGACAGTGCCAAAACCTGCCTATATTTCAAGTTTTGTGACACACGTGATTTTTGTTGGCCAGATCTAGAAATATTAGACATTTTACAAATGATGTGATAAAGGAGCCAATATTTCCACCTCCAAAAGTACTTACCCCATTCAGTCTGAATTTTCAGAAGATATTCTGGTTTTCAATGACACTTAACCCTAAAAAATAGAAATACATGTATTTATTTACTCACTTTTTTATTGTTGCCAAGTGGCTTAAAGTCTTCTTTATAATTGGACTGTAGCCATAACTTGAGCTATGGAGAGGAGACCAACTATATATAATAAAACAGTACCACACACTTGAAGGCCCAGAACTATAAAATCTAAGGCCTCTAGGTCCAAAAAAACACAGGTCTCTATCCCTGGGCCTAAAGGTTGATGTCTGTTTGTTGTAGAAATAAACTTGTGTGTTTTCCACCCCAATCTTCAAGCAACCAAGAGATGGCAGTTTACTTATGCACAGATAGTCCAAGATTCAGCAATGCAATTAAGCGCTTGGTTAAGTGCCTTGGTGAATCAGGGTGGTGATGGACAAACCTGCTTCTTCTGAAGTCCTGGTAAAAAACTCCTATTACCATCAGTGAGAGCAGATCTGTGTCTCCAAACTATCCACTGCAAAATTTGCAAATAGCCTGGCTAATATAGAACTATTTTTCTCCAAATGTAGCTGACACACCAGTTGTCAAGGAGCTGCAGTTTTCACATGAGCCTAAAAGAGTTAGGGGCCCAAATACCCATTGTAAATCAATGGGGTTAGGCCACTATCTCCCTTAGACACCTATAAAGGTGCCAACCATACTTATATGGGAAGTGTTTTAAAGTGGTAGTACCAAGATTGTTTTGAACTAGAAGGAGAAAAAGAAACTTTAGACCTTTTTGCTGCTCTGGCATTTTAAAGGGGACTGAAAGGGGGACTAAATTTACACCCAGTGTCTGGCTCCTTCACAGTGCCAGAGAAGTGGAAAAGGGCCTCAGTATAAAAGATAATATGGTTCTCTATGTTCGTACAGTGCCTAGCACAGTGGAGCCCCATTCTGGTTGAGGCCTCTAGATGTCACCACTTCCATTGTTAAATAAAAGCAATAATGGAAGAGGTGGGAAATAAAGTGCATCAGAAGGGACACAAAATGTGTTAAGTTAATGGAAAAATGTGCACTCTTTCATTGCAGAACAAAGCTGCGTACATGCATTTTTAGTGCACCTTTCCACCAGAAAATACATCTGTTTGCTACAGCTTTGGAACCCTCGTACAATGAGTGGTCACTTCCAAACTTCTTTTTATATCCACTGTGTTTTTATCTCCTCAGTCCACCTTGCTGTACCTAACTTAATCATAGGAGTCTAAATAAAAAAACCCACATCTGTGATGACTCAAACCTTCTGTCATCTAACACAGAGTCTGTTCGAATGGGTTTACGTCTTTTGCATTGGAACGATGTTCTCATCAACAACAAAATTGGAACTAGAATGTGAAGGGTTAAATGTCACCCCAGTTCATGCAAATAGAAGTGCTAGTCAGTGAACAACAATATGTAAACTTTGCAGAGTGAAAGTTTCATCTAAGTAAGAAAGAAATGTAGGTTAGGGAATCTGTTCAGTAATATTCAGCATACAGTAAATGTCCTAAAAATGGAGGGTGTTTTTTTTTTCTATCAGTATAGAAATATCTCTATAATTACTAGTTAATTATATGCCCTTTCTTTGTACTCTGAAATTTCCCTTTCAAAGTAGCAACCTTCTGATATTCTTTTTCAAAGCACAACAAAAAATGTAGATTAACCAAAGGCTCCTGCAGAAAGTAACCTTCAAACCAGTGTGTGGCTCAAAGAAGCCAAATCAAGCATCATGTTTGTGCTCCCACCTCCCCCTTCTTTCCCTGAATGTTTTCAAAGTCTACTACAACTATGATGCCTTGAACTAATACTAACAGTCACATTGTCTCTTGTTAGCGAAGGAAAGCTCTGTCTTTGAAAAACCGTATTTAATTAGATTTAACCACCCCCAAACTCCTATATTAAGGAGATGCTAAGGATGCAGTGTTAAGCACTTTGAAGCCAGGGAATGCCAAATTTAAGGTGATACACTCAACCTTAGCCCCATTAAAATACGGTCTTTCTTCATATGATCGTATGTCTCTTTTCCATACATACTGTGTTTCAACAGCCTTAGATACACAGGGAGAAAATACTAGGGCTCTTTAATCTAGCAGAGGAAGGCAGAACAAAAACCAACAGCTGGAAGTTAGAGCCAAGCAAATTCAGATTAGAAATATGGCATCTATTTTTAACAGGGAGGGTGACTAACCACTGGAACAGACTGCCCAGGGGAGTGGTGGATTCTCCATCTCGTGGTGTCTTCAGATCAAGATTTGATGTCTTTCTGGACATCGTGCCTCAGTAAAACACAAGTTTAATAGGTGACTATGGGAGGAGCTGTATGAAATGTATGGCCTGTCCCATGCAGGTGGCCAGATTAGATGTTCTAATGGTCCCATCTGGCCTGAAGATCTAGGAGCGAGCTTTGGGTGCTGGTTAGAACTCTGTCCTCCTCTCTGTGCCAACCTGGAAAAAGCGCTGTGTGTCGCTCAAAAGCTTGTTTCTTTCACTAACAGACGATCATCTAAGAAAGGAGATTGCCTCACCCGCCTTGTCTGTCTAGAGGCAATTAGTCATTTATATGAAGAGAACACATTAAACCTTTCTCATTCAACATAATTTAATTGAGTGCACAACACAGAGTAGCAGTGAAGATGTGCTGGCATTTACAGGCTACCTAAAGGCCTCATCCAATTCAGACTGAAGTCACGGAGAGTCTTTTTTCATCGACTTGAGTGGGAGGTTAAGTTTGCAACCAAGGAGTGGGTTCAGGAAGTAGAGCTGGCAGGTTCAGAGCCTCAGACATGCCAAGGAGGGAGCAGAAGTGGCAGGCGTCTTGTTAAGAGTGAGTGGTGGTAGGGTGGAACTGACTTATTGGTGGGAGAATGAACGTGTGCCTCAGTAAATTAAATAAATATTCATCTTCCAGAGTGTGGCTAAAGGGAGGAAGGGAGGGAATGAGGTCCAGTTATTTTTTCCTTCATTCTACAAGGCTGAGTGTGTCTCAAGGATGCATTTCAATCCATGAAATCCTTTTCCAGGCTTTGAGTCATAAACAAAGTGCCAGAACCTTCCCAGCACCTGCCTCTCCGCCCTCACTTGGTTCATGGAGACGTGTGCTCTGCCAGTTTTGGGTTCTGGTATCTGACTTGAATAGTGCTGTCACTCTCACTTTTAAGAGTCCATCACTTTCACCTTGGGGTTCTGATCCAGTTGCTCCAAGAACATCCCTCAGATGGACAGTCAAGGTTAGGTAAAGAGTCAATGAGATCAATTACATGTAACTAACTCTCACTCTTGTAACAAGCAAATATTTGGCAGTTATTCATATTATTCAGTGGGGAAAGGGAAAGTGTAAGAGGAGAAGCCAAATATGTCCCTTTTTCTATAGCCATTAGTCACTGTTCATCCTGAGTTCAGGCATACTCCACCAGCTAGACACATTGCATTATCTTTCCCCCGCAAACCACACTCCCGCTTTTCCCTCCACAGCACCACTTACCTCTTCCAGCTTTTCCCTTATGAAATCGCACAGCCCTGTGTTCTGACAAAGATAGGAGCTAGTTGCTTGACTCAAAGGTACAGTGGTCTGACACAGAGTGGGCACGTCACCTGCATTCTCTCCGATCGGCCCTGGCAAACTAGAGAGCCATTCATGCATGCCTTGAATAGCTGGACTGGACTTACACAATTCGATGGGCAATTGAATTGTAGTCAGCTATTCAGTGCTTCAAAACAGCTCATCAACTAGTGTTTAGGAAAGACACCGGGAATAGACTTAACTTCCTAGGGAGTGAAAAGCTCAGAGAGGCTTTGCTCTTCTCCTAGCATATCTACAGTCTTTGCCCTTTTTAATTTCTCTCATTGTACCTTATGGAATCTATTATTTTAAGTGAAGAACAGATTCTCGCATCCCAGGCTTGATTAGGGGAGACACTGATTGTTTTTTGCTAAACCTACTGCAGCTGCTCAGTAAGGAGCAAATGATCACATTCCTTGGTCTATTCCCAGTGTCTTTCCAGAACATAAGCAATGAAAAGCTATTGTTTAGTCCTGTATCGCTGCCTAAAGCCCAATTGCTCCACTGACTGCGTTAATTTATTCCACCTATTCAAGGCAACTACTATGCCAACCCCAATGGGCATGAAGGCAGGTGACTTGCCCATCAGTGTCAAGGCCTCTGCCTAGCTTCTGTAGTTTTCAGCTCTGCTGCTTCTTCCCTTTTGAGTCCCAAACAGCTGATAGCTTTGTGACGATACAGGGAAAAAAAGCGACTCCCGAAAATGAAATACCCAGTTTGCTTATACAGTGCAAGTCTGTTTAAATTGAATCCCATGTTATAGTGACATTGTCCTTAAGTCTCATTTCCGCTCAGTGTATCTTAATCAAGCAAAAATCCTGTTATATCGAAGAAATCCTGTTATTATGAGCAATCACTGGGTTGTTTTAATGGACACAACCCTTTTAAGTAAGCCTTTGTCATCTGCATTGCCCCTTAATCACACAAGTCATTTCAACATAAAAAAGCAGGACAGATATTGCAAGTGACTTGAATTTGTATGGATAGTTGTTATCCATTCCAGCATGTAGCATCATGTTTTGCTTTTCTGATATCTTAGATTGTCCTCCAATGAAATTAAATTTGCTTCATAGCAAACTGAAATTCACCATGGACTCAGTCCTGAAGTGCTCAGGCAAAACTTCCAGTGGCTTCAGAAAGTTTGCCTGAAGCGCTGAATAAAAACTGTGAAAGGACTTCAGGCTTTGGTCCTGTAAGAGTGTTTCACTTTATTACTATGTGTACATGCCCAGCTAACAGACGAACCAGCCAATGAGCATGGACACATTATACTAATGTTTTACCAGTGTTATTTCACATCACAAGTTCTTTGTTTTCACATAGCTGCCATGCCAAATAGATTAGGAAGGTTTATTTTAGGTTGCCATGTGGACAGGAAGGTCAGTCTTTCCCTTTCAAACAGCTGGCATTTCAAGATCCTTTGCTAGATGGTCCCACCAATCTCAGGAGGTTTTAAAGTTGTCAGTAGAGGAGGAGGAATCAGCAGTCGTGGCCACCTGGAGAGGCAGAAGTTGAAGGGGCAGGTTTTATGGAACTCAGAGCTTTTTTATACCTCCTTGCATCTTTCTCTTTGTCACTTGGGAGGTCATTATTTAGACCGGTGCATCCCTAGGATGAGGAGTATCGAACTGACTCTCTTGCATGGTTAGGATAAGTAGGATGAGTTTTGGATCATTTGCTGTAGATGGTGACCTCTTGGGCAATACATCATGAAGCCCTAATCCTATTCCAAATGCTATTCAGGTCAATCCAGGATCCAAGTCAGGTGTCCTCAGAGGATAGCGAGCGGAGACCTGGGACCACTTGTCCTGTGAAATCAGAAACTGAGAACTCTCTGTTCTAGTGAGAAAGGAAAATAGTTATATTCTTGAGCTCACTGTAAGAAACAAAACATCCTTCAGATCCCAGGGCCGCAGCAGAACTGGACAAGCAGTAGGAGACTCTGCATCAATCTCCGGATCTGAGAAAACCAAAACCAAGGTTGCCATAGTTTGAGAAGCAGCAGGATCAAGAGACTTACTATTGCTGACAGATGCCCAGTCCTATGGCCCTTACAGAATTGCTTGGCCATGGCCTCTGTAGGTTCAGGCATGAAGACAGTGTTCATCTCTGTTTCCTTTTTCCTGAGAACCAAGGACAGTGGCACTGAGGGCATCCAACATATGGCTTTGTGAGTGTTTTGTCTCCAAAGCAGCCCTGCATCTGCTGGGAGCTGGTGCTTTGGAGGGTTACCTTTCTTCTGGGGATGAGAGTGTATTTTGCAAATGTGACTGATGTTCTGCAGCAGCCCTGCAAAGTAAGTAAAGAAGCATTATTCCCATTTTACAGATGGGGTAAATGAGATGTAAGGACATTGACTTGCCTAAGCTCAGACTGCAGGTCACTGGCAGAGTCAGGAATAGTATTCAGGAGGCCTGACTTCCGTGCCCTGCTTTACCCAAAAGAGAGCGCTATCCCAACCTAATTATTTACAGTCCTTGTGTTTCATTCATGGGAAGGAGTGCTGCTTGCTGACTCAGCCTGAAGTGCTCACTCATCCGCTGAGCTGTTTAACCAACAACCAGCTGCATCAGATGTTTATACTTCTTGACTTTGTTCATTAGTTTGAAAAAAAAAAAAAGCTTGCAAATCTGTGGTGCAGTGCTGCAGAATGCCGGTAGTAATGAAGATGTTAATTAACAATATTGAACAAGATTTCGAGAGATGAGTTTTAATAAGTAGTGCTAAAAATATTCATTCATTCAAAAGTATTCATCCCCAGAATGAACACAATGAGCACCAGACAAATGAGAACAATACTCAAGGCCCACGAGCTGCTATGTTAGAGGCATTTCATTTCTGAGTCACACGAGAAGCAGGAATTTCAGACTGGCTCATTTAAAAGATGTTTTGCAGAAGAGAAAGTAAAGAATCAGCATATCAACCAGGTGCCCTGTTCCTTTCATATCTCTGGCTAGTTCTGTCTTGCCCCAGCTGGCTCCAAGACCCTTGAGTGGGAAACGCAGACAGTGTATGTTGTCACAGACTGATTTTCTGTCACCGGCACCTACAACCTGGGGTCCTCCAACAGAACCCCGGCAGTGAATAATCTCTCTTCTTACCATAATGTGTGTATGTGTCAACTGTCCTCCTCAAGATATAGAAATCAATACTAGATCAGTCAAATCTACAGACATTTCCACACAACAACCTCCTTAGTGCTCTGTAGCCCAACAATCTGCAATCCATTCTACTGAAAACGGAAGGGGGTGGTTGTGGGAGACAAAATAAATGAAAAGGGAAGGTGTAGAGGTGCAGACTCACCCCTGCGGCGCCTCCTGCTGCTCGTCCAGGGAATTAGCTCCTCCAGCCGTTGGAGCGCCCTCTGCAGGCCGGTGATCCGCCTGTCCTCTGGCCTCCGTGTCCCTCCCTGGACCCCGGTGCCCTTTTATCTGGGGGGCTGCCCCCTGGCAGTGCACCCCTCAGTACTAGGGTCTCCCCTCCCCAGGGAACCCCCACCCACTATCCCTACCTCGCTTCAGACTAAGGCCACTGCCAGTCACCAACTAGCCCCCGCTCCCTGGGGCAGACTGCAGTATAGGCCACTCATCACAGGCAAGGTTGGGTTTGGACCTGCTGCCTTGGCCTACCCCTGGGCTGCCAGTTGGAGCGCCCTCTGCCGGCCGATGATCCGCCTGTCCTCTGGCCCCCGTGTCCCTCCCTGGGACCCCCAGTACCCCTTGGCCTCCTACTAGGCCACAGCCTGGGGCTTTCCAGGCTGCAGCTCCTCAGCCTGTCCCCAGCCCTGCTCCACCCAGGTACTCTGTCTCTAGCTCGCTGCAGCCAGGCTCTTCTCCCTCTGAAGGCAGAGAGAGACTCCCTGGCCTCTGGCGCACAGCCTTNAAAGAAGAACAGGAGTACTTGTGGCACCTTAGAGACTAACAAATTTATTAGAGCATAAGCTTTCGTGGACTACAGCCCACTTCTTCGGATGCATATGCATATATATGCAAATTTGCATATGCATCCGAAGAAGTGGGCTGTAGTCCACGAAAGCTTATGCTCTAATAAATTTGCTAGTCTCTAAGGTGCCACAAGTACTCCTGTTCTTCTTTTTGCGGATACAGACTAACACGGCTGCTACTCTGTTGAAGTTACCGGCCCTGATTCAGGGAAGTACCTGTGCTCAGGAAGGTTGCTTTAATTTCTCTGAAGTTTGAGAGGAAAGTTCAAGAATGCTTTTAACATTTGACTCAAGAATTCATTGTTGTGGACTGGTTTCCTTGTTTAAATAAAAATAATGTTATTGTAAAAAGATTTTTAGATTATAAAGTCAGAGGAGACTGTTGTGATCATTTAATGTGTATAGCACAGGCAATAGAAGTTCCCTGAACTAAATCTTTTGCGAAAAAATATTCCATCTTGATTCATTGTTAAAAATTGGTACTTTATTTCCAGTTTGAATTTGACTAGTTTCAATTTCCAGCCATTTGATCATGTTAATACGTTTGTCTGCTCGACTGAAGATCCTTCTGTTATCAAATTTCTGTTCCCATGTAGATATTTATAGATTGACTTGGAAGGATTAGATTTTTATCAGTAAATGTCAGTAAGCATTGATTTAACCAAACACACACAAGTCAAAAAATAAATAACTAAAAATCCATCAGTGATAATTGAAATTTACAGATAGGAAAAGTAAGAAAAATGATGCTTGAGAACTTATTAGATTTTGATATAAGAATATTTACTTTGTATATTTTGAGATATTGATATTGACAATTTTTGTTTTATCGGTTACTAAGTTTTAACTTTTTGAATCTCAGTGTCTACTCTCATTAAACACGTGTCTGACCCTGCCACCATAATTTTCAATTATATATCTATATCTATCGATCTATATAGATAGATAATAGATAGATATAAAACCAAATAGTGCCAAGCCTACTAATAGACTGTGATCAAATCACCCCTCAGTCTTGAAGCTCATGAGAGGATTGTATGCTAGGAAAAGGGTATAACTGCATCTCTGAAAAGTTTAATAGCAGACCTGTTCAGCATTGATAACTCATCTTTTAACAGGTTAAATTAGACATTACTCTGCAATTCGTAAAATTGGAGGAACTGCCATCAACTAACAAGTTGTGGGAATTAATGTGTAAATATGCATTTGGAAAAATGGTCTTTGCAAGTTAGGTCAGTTCCCATGGTGGTCCAACTTAATTTATTGTTATGGCAGATAAGTATCTACTTGGCAGCTTTACAGACGCAGTATTTTCTTTTTCCATGTATGAAAGATTCATACACAATGTATCTATTATATTAGATACAAACATCATTCATTCCTGCTACCTCTATGTTTAGATTGAGATAGACCTGATGCTAATTTTTTGTTTGTTTGTTTGTTTGTTTCCCGGCATCCTTCCAGTCATATTATGGGACACAGATGCATTTCCACCCTTTGCTCCATATCTTTTTTGTTTTGTAGGGTCCCACTGGAGGATTATTTTGCAATAGAGGTGTGGTAGGGAGGTAAAGTTAATTGTCTCTGTTGACTATCAGAGGGGTAGCCGTGTTAGTGTGGATCTGTAAAAAGCAACAGAGAGTCCTGTGGCACCTTTAAGACTAACAGACGTATTGGAGCATAAGCTTTCATGGGTGAATACCCACTTTGTCAGAGGCAGGTATAAATATGCAGGCAAGAATCAGTCTGGAGATAACAAGGTTAGTTCAATCAGGGAGGGTGAGGTCCTCTGCTAGCAATTGAGGTGTGAACACCGAGGGAGGAGAAACTGCTTTTGTAGTTGGCTAGCCATTCACAGTCTTTGTTTAATCCTGAGCTGATGGTGTCAAATTTGCAAATGAACTGGAGCTCAGCAGTTTCTCTTTGGAGTCTAGTCCTGAAGTTTTTTTGCTGTAAGATGGCTACCTTTACATCTGCTATTGTGTGGAAGGGGAGGTTGAAATGTTCTCCTACAGGTTTTTGTATATTGCCATTCCTGATATCTGACTTGTGTTCATTTATCCTTTACATAGTGATCATCCAGTTTGGCCAATGTACATAGCAGAGGGGCATTGCTAGCACATGATGGGATATATAACATTGGTGGACGTGCAGGTGAATGAACCGGTGATGTTATCGCTGGTCTGGTTAGGTCCTGTGATGGTGTTGCTGGTGTAGATATGTGGGCAGAGTTGGCATCGAGGTTTGTTGCATGGATTGGTTCCTGAGTTAGAGTTATTATGGCGCGGTGTGTGGTTGCTGGTGAGAATATGCTTCAGGTTGGTGGGTTGTCTGTGGGCGAGGACTGGCCTGCCTCCCAAGGTCTGTGAAAGTGAGGGATCATTGTCCAGGATGGGTTCTAGATCACTGATGATGCGTTAGAGAGGTTTAAGCTGAGGACTGATGGCCAGTGGAGTTCTGTTGGTTTCTTTCTTGTGCTTGTCTTGTAGCAGGAGACTTCTGGGTACACGTCTGGCTCTGTTGATTTGTTTCTTTATTTCCTTGTGTGGCTATCGTAGCTTTGAGAATGCTTGGTGAAGATCTTGTAGGTGTTGGTCTCTGTCTGAGGGGTTGAAGCAGATGCGGTTGTACCTCACGCTTGGCTGTAGACGATGGATTGTGTGGTGTGTCCGGGGTGGAAGCTGGAGGCATGAAGGTAGGCATAGCGGTCGGTGGGTTTTCGGTACAGGGTGGTGTTAACGTGACCATCACTTATTTGTACTGTGGTGTCTCTGTTGAATGACATTGGGCTGCTGCTTCTTAGCTCATAAAGATCTGGAAAGCAACCCCTGACCTTCCCCAGAAGGTGTATAGAAAATCAGGAGCAGTATGTTGGGATAGCTTTTGCTAGGCACAGGGGTTCTCAAACTGTGAGTTGGGATCCCAAAGTGGGTTGCGACCCCGTTTTAATGGGGTTGCCAGAGCTGGCATTAGACTTGCTGGGGTCCGGGACTGAAGCTGAAGACAGAGCCCCACTGCCCGGGACCAAAGCCGTAAACCTGAGGGCTTCAGCTTTGGGCAGTGGGCAGGGCCGGCCCCAGGCACCAGCTTAACAAGCAGGTTCTTGGGGCGGCCAAGGGAGGGGGATGGCAGGTCCCTCACTCCCTCTAGGAGCGAAGGACCTGCTGCTGAACTGCTGCCGCCGATCGCGGCTTTTCTTTTTTTTTTTTTTTTTTCGCTTGGGGCGGCAGAAATGCTGGAGCCGGCCCTGGCTGTGGGGCACAGGTTATTGGCCTTCTGCCTTGGGCTGAAGCCCTTGGGCTTGGGCTTTAGGCCCCTACCCAGGGGTTGTGAGAGGCCTTGGCTTTTGCCCTGCTGCCCGGGGCAGCTGGGCTTGGGCGGGCTCAGGCTTCAGTCCCCTCTCCTGGGGTTGTGAACTCATTTTTGTTGTCAGAAGGGGGTCGTGGTGCAATGAAGTTTGAAAACCGCTGTGAAGTGGCAACATCAGAATAAGCAGGTCCTAGTCAGGCAGTTTTGCTGCATTTTGCAATGAAGCCAAGAAGCAATTCTACTCTTGACATAGCGAGTCTCTTATTATCTTCATGCTTTTAGGCTGCAGAGCCTCTTTCTCAAAGCCTGTTTACACTGCTCGGGGATGGTAAATGAACCTTAAAGCAGGAACATGTTACATTTACACAAGAGCTGATTGAAAAAAAATGTGATGGCATAGATTTCTATCGGAAAATACGATTTTGTTGAAATCAAAGCATTTTACAGGCAGGTGTCCATTTCAACAAATTTTTGGATGGGAAAGAATATAAACTGAATGTTTTGACTTTCTTGTTTAGTTTTTGATAATGTTGGAATGCTTGGTTTCAACTTTATCATTTTGTTTTGACTTTCATATTAAAATTTAATATTGCATGTATGTATTAGGCAATATTATATTTAAGATTTTACACTGGAATGCCCCAACATTATTGAAATTGAATGTTTTGATGGTTCTAAATCATTTTTTTCAGGAATTTCCATAAGTTATTTTGACTCTTCATTCCAATTCTGAATGAAAACAAATGTTGAAACCAGCTTTAATTTACACCCATTTTCTGGACCCTTTATGCTGCCAGAGAGGTATAAAATGGTCTTGATGTAGATCAGTGGTTCCCAAACTGGGGTTCATGAACCCCTGGGGGTTCATGAAATGTTTCAGGGGGTTCTCAGGAAAAAATTCCCTAATGGCGGACAGAGCTGTCCCTAGGGACTCCAGACAGCACAGGGCCAGCAGCCTGAAGCCCCTGGACTTCCAAGAGCTAAGCAGATCAAAGCAAGCATATCTATCATACTGAGGAGATTTAAACTTCAAGACTCCTTATAAGAAATGGAAAAGGGAGGTGGATATTTTTTGCTGTTTTTAAAATTAAATAGGCAGGTAGTATTGTTTTTAAAATTATTATGAAGAACAAATTTAAGCTTTGTTGTAACGTGCGTTGTTTGCCTGGACTACTCAAGACCTGAATGCTTATGTAGGAGGAACTCTTTGAGTTGGCTTCTTAAATACCTTCATGCTGTTTCAAATCTGATACTCCTTCATGAAACATAGGAGCTTTGTCTTATAACAGACTTATTCAAAGTGATACAAGCTACGGAAGTGAGATCTTGGAAGAGTGTTGCCATTTTCATAATGTAATAAAAATAGTTTAATTATAAATAATAATTCATAATTAATAGTGTGTAATAAGCATGTCATAAAAACACATTTTATATTTCCAAGATCACTGCTTTTATAATTTATACTCAGGTAAAGGAGAAAATCCCTGGAAATATTCATTTTTAGGAGGGGGTTCGCGAGACTTGACATTTTAGTGAAAGGGGTTCACAGGTTGTTAAAGTTTGGGAACCGCTGATGTAGATGAGACTCAGTCCCTGTATCTTAAAACCAGTGTATACTTCGCACAAGTAGACAGGTGGCATGATGGGGGGAAAGAAACTTTCCTCTCCCTCCCCCAGGCTGTGGAGCCATTTTACGGCTTCTATCATAAACTTGAGGTTTTAAACGCCCCCTTAGCTCCTGAATTCTAATGTGTGGGGGGCAGTGACGGGTGGAGCTACCTAACAGCAAAACCACTTCCTGTACTCTAACGCAGCCGTGCTGCATAGCATCTTGCGGGGGTCCTCAGTATGTGCAAGGAGTGCACTGCCCTGTTAGGCCTCTCAGAACCTGTCCCCTCCCTTGCTCAGTCCAGTGTGTGATGCTGTGACAGTCACAGTTCGATCAGTGCGCCGTGCGGAGTAGCATGGCACACCATGAGGTAGTGCCAGTCAGGAGGTATTACCCTGCATGAGGTAGCAGGATGTGCCCCTACGCAGTTTGCTTTCCAGACTGATCAAACAGAGCCTGAGTTTGCTGAGCATTAAGTCATAGTGCAAGATCCCTCACTTTTCTCTAGCTTTGACTTTGGGCAAGGGGAAGCAGGCACACAGGGTGAACTGGTGGGTACTCACCCTCCCACCCCCAATCCTACGAGACATGGCAGGAAGGAATCCCTGTTTTTATAAATCAGGTGTTGGTGCTTGTGCCCGGAGGTGAAGTGTTAGGCATATGTTATTAATGTAAAAACAAACCCGTTAGCTGTGTAGTGGGAACAGATCTTTTGTGTTTCACTCGGACCATACTTGAAAGCGAGTTAGCTAACCGTGATTGTCCAGACTTTATTTACAGCCTACTATAAAGCTGTGCTACATATGGCAGGCGTTTCACTTCATGCTCACATGGAGAGATTGGCATTCAACAGTAGATGCATCACATGCCAGGTTTTGTGATGGCTGGGTGCATCACACTAGCAATTAACCAGCAAGGGGAGTGGACACACACACATAATCAGAGAAGCTGCAGTTGAATATGTCAAATGCTGGGAAAGGAAGTGTGAGATATTGGTGGCCAGCGGAGCTAAATATAAATCATAAACTTAGCAGATTGTGACCTAGGCAATGTTTGGAGGAAAGACCTCCAAGGAACAGCCAAAGTGCTGCAGGAAGTCAGCCCAGTGATCTGTTAACCATCACAGACTGAGCTGGAGCAGGTACACAGACGGGTATACGTTCAGGATGCTGATGCGATGTCCCATATCTTGATGCCAGGCCTGTGACTTCCCAGACAGCCATTGCATCCTGGCCTATACCCAATGTCTGCTGAAACCTGGTGGGCTGAGAAGTGAGTAGGAATAAAGCCTCAGCCAAGGCACCGCCCATGGGAGCCCTGATTGGAGGATCACCTGGCTCCATCAGTTGGTCCAACCATGCTATTTACTGAGCATGTGCAAGCTGAGATTTTTTCAAAGGCTTATCACATTGACAAATTTGTGTAGATTTTCACAGGAAATGCAAAAGTCACATCGCTGAGTCAGTGACCTCCCTCCTGCCAAAATTCAAGTTCCCGCTGCAAAGCATGGGGGCACTAGAACGTCTCAATTAAACAATTGTAAGAATTATTTTAACACGGCAAAACAATGATTTAGTTGGGAATTAGTCCTGCTTTGAGCAGGGGGCTGGACTAGATGACCTCCTGAGGTCCCTTCCAACCCTGATATTCTATGATTCTATGAATGTGCTTTTCCCTCGCCTCATTCCCAGAAGCGGCAAAGCCATTTCTGGCTGAAACTTCTGAAACAATTTCAGCCTCAGGCAGACATCCAGCATGGAAAATTTCAGCCTAAATGGTCAAATTTTGGGAATGTAATAAGTAAATGCAAGCAAGGTCTTATAATGGGAAGTGCCAAGAAACCTTAATAATAGGCAGAGCCGCCAACTCCACTTATAATAAAGCAATTTTGATTACAAAATTGAGAGACGATCAAAACAGATAAAAGGGAATTAGTGTAAAATCCAATCTAATAAAGTGTCTGAGTGAGCATCCCACTAGTCCACTCCTTACAGTTGTTATGTCTCAGTCCTTCCAGCTTGTCTCTCTCTGAGTCTAATTCTGCCTCTCTTACTCTGGTAATATTCTCAGTGAAATGAAATAAGGGGCCCTTTGGTGGGATTACAGCCTCAGCTCCCCACGTGTCACTGAATTCTCTCTGTTATGCTGCTGTGTCACTTTCATGTTCAGATCTGAACCGTTTGCATTATCATTCTAGCCAAAATCTCGTGTTTTGCATCCTCATAGGGGCAATGATATTTTTCTCATTTCACTCCACCTTATCGCCTGCTCCGTTCTGCCCATGTTACTACTGTATTGATTGTATTTTAAATTGAATTCCAGACCCCTGGTCTGCAACTGGGAGACAAGGACTAGATGATCAAAAGGTGTGTACTGAACCGACGTCAAAATGTTCCTATACAATTACTACTTGACAGCAGCCTACCCTTCGGTTAGACATACATCTCAGTTGCATCTGAAGAAGTGAGGTTTTTACCCACGAAATCTTATGCCCAAATAAATCTGTTAGTCTTTAAGGTGCCACCAGACTCCTTATTGTTTTTATCTCAGCACTGATGCTTCCAGTGCACTCATTCGTATATGACAGTTTACTTGACTAAAATTTGATGAGTAGAACTACTAACCTCAGATGACCCATTTCTCTGTGTCAGAGACCTCATATTCAGTAGGGGCCCATCCTGGAAGAAATCAATGTATTTTTTTTATAAATGTTTCAACTCATTACCTTTTGGTGACTGACATAATTGTCTAATTTCTTTCCCCCCTCTGTAATCAGTGATTCATAATGAACACATTTAAACCATTTTATTATTTTAGCTCAGAAAAGTATTTAAATGGATCAAATCTTATTTAAAAAAAAAAAAGACTGCTGACTTCTGATGGAAAGACCACAGGTTCAGACTTGGATTTCCTCCCCTGAGCTTTATAACCTCCCCATTCACCCAGTACCCCATAATAAACGAGTGTACCAACTTTCAAGATTCTGGGTCAATCGTAACACAAAAGTGAATTGTTACAGTCAGTCAGTCACTGTGTTGCAAGCCTCTGTATTAGAAACCACTGTCAAGTGTCAATTTGCGCATTCCCTACACAATGGTTTCTTCCCTGTTGAATACAGTTCATTACCATTTATATAGCTGTTCTTGTCCCTGGCTGGCGTGAGAAGGGCAGATCCTCAGCTAGTCTAAATGGGTCCTGCTCAGCAGAAGTCAGTGAAGTTGCACCAATTTGCACCAGCTGAGTACTTGGCCCTTTGTCTTTCAGACTGGGCTATGTCATCTCCTCCTTGGTGTGAGGGCAACTTGCTTGTCACTTGTCTAATTGTCAGTTAAATCAGAGTATGGTATGCCAGCATGTTTTAAGCTCCCCTTGTATTTATTTGTATCATCTGTAATCTCTCTGTCTGAGTAACTCAGACTGTCACAAACATTAATATATGTGTTGTGTATACCATTAATAACTTATATATTAATAGCATCTAGTATGTATATATTGTGCTAACTGAAATTAGCATAATTTCATTATATTCTGTATATTTATGCATTATAACAGGTTCAGGCTTTATAGTATTTGTGATACTGTATCACATTTGGAAATATATTAACTATATTTTCTGACACTATATTATATATATACATATACGTTGAGTTGCATAATATCCCTAACCATTGTTCTGACCTGCCCAACTGTTGTGCAAGGGAGTTATATCTTACTTAGAGCTGGAGCCTGCAAGCTGTCATCCACTCACTGGCAGTGAGATCACATAGAAGGATAAAATCCCTCAGAACCCCCATATTTGAATTTATATCCTTAAAAAGAAGGCTATACTGGTTTTAAAAAAAGACCTGGTTTAGAGGGGAAGTGAAGGCAGCTGTAATATATATAGAACAAATGGATGAAAGGGGAAGTTGATAGTAGTGAATATAAGTCAGAAGTTAGAAATTGTAGAAAATTGATACAGGAAGCCAAGGAATACACGGAGAAATGAATGACTAGCAGAGCTTAGGAAAAATAAGGAGTTTTTATAATATATTAGAAACAAAAATAATCCTGACAACAGTATTGGTCCATTATTAGTTGGAAATGGGAGAATTATCAATAATAATGCAGAAAAGGCAGACACGTTAAACAAATACTTCTGTTCTGTCTTGGGGAGAAAAAACAGATGTAGTCTTATCCTATGATGAGAACACTCTTTCCATTCCCATTAGTATTTCTGGACAATGTTAAACAGAAGCTACTAAAGTTAGATGTTATTAAATCAGTAGGTTCAGGTAAGTTGCATCAAAGAGTTTTAAAAGAGTTGGCAGAGTACCTCACTGCACCATTAATGATGATTTTTCACTAAATTTTGGTGCACTGGGGAAGTTGCAGGAGGCTGAAAGAAAACTAATGTGCCAATTTTTAAAAGGGGTAAGCAGGATGACCCAGGAAATTATGGGCCTGTGGACCTGATATTGATCTTAGACGAGCAGCTGGTACAGGAGTCGATTAATAAAGAATTAAAGGAGGGCAATGTCATTAAGGCAATTCAGCCTTGGTTTATGGAAAATAGATCCTGCCACGCTAACTTGATATCTTTTTTCATGAGATCGCATGATTCATTGATGAAGGTAATAGTTTTAATGTAATAGACTTCTGTAGGGCATTTGACTTTGTGCCACATGACATTTTGATTAAAGAACAGGAACATGTAAAATTAACATGGCACACATTAAATGGATTAAAAATTGACTAACTGATAGGTCTGAAAATGTAACTGTAAATGGGGAATTCTCATCAAGTAGGTGTGTTTCCAGTGGGGTCCTGCAGGGGTCGGTTCTTGGCTATGTTCTTTACCATTTTTAACAATGACCTGGAAGAAAACATAACATCATCACTGAGAAAGTTTGCAGATGACACAGTTTGTGGGAGTGGTAAATAATGAAGAGGACAGGTTGCTGATCAAGAGTGAACTTGATCACTTGGTAAACTGGCTGCAAGGAAACAATATGTGTTTTAATACAGCTAAATTTAGGAACAAACAAATATATAGCTGAAGGATGGGGAACTCGATCCTGGGAAGCAGTGACTATGAAAAAGATTTAGAAGGTCATGGTGGATACTCAGTTGAACATGAGCTCCCAGTGCTAATCCACTCCTGGGATACATAAGCAAGGGAATCTTGACTAGGAGAAGAGAGGTTATTTTACCTCTGTATTTGGCAGTGTTGCGACCACTGCTGGAAGATTGTGTGCTGTTCTGCAGCCCACAATTCAAGAAGGATGTTGACAAATTGATGAGGGTTCAAACAAGAGCCATGAGAATGATGAAAGGATTAGAAGACCTGCCTTATAGTGATGAACTCAAGGAACTCAATCTATTTAGCTCAACAAAGAGACTGTTAAGAGGTGACTTGATCACAGTCTATAAGTGCCTATATGGGGAACAAATATTTGATAATGGATTCTTCAGTCTAGCAGAGAAATGTCTCACAAAGCTAGAAGTTGAAGCTAGACAAATCCAGACTTGAAATAAGGTGTAAGTGTTTACTGGTGAGGGCAATTAACCAGTGGGCCAATTTACCAAGGGCTGTGATGGATTCTCCATCCTTGGTAATGTGTAAATCAAGATTGGATATATATATTTTTTCTAAGAGATCTGCCCTAGGAATTATTTTGGTGAAGTTCTCTGGCCTGGGTTACACAGTAGATCAACCTAGATGATCACAATGCTCTCTTCTGGCCTTGCAATCTGTGAATCGATTTAAAGGACTATGTTGCTTAACATACACTCTTTTTGTATCACCCTTGCAATATGTGACTCCTAGACAGGAGCATGGCACTCCTTTTGCAGGCACTTTGATTGGTTCACAGGGAGCCATAGAGAACATTCAGTGCTGAGGTTTCCTTTAAAAGGAAGTTGCAGTAGATCATTGCAAGTACGCACCCAACAGCTGACCTGTCTGTCCAACACTTGAGGCTGCATAGGGCACCCCTTCCTCAAACATTCTTCCTGACTCCATATCCTTTTTGTGCTAAATAAACTACGTGCTGGTGTGATTTTGCAGGATTGGGCATCTGAAAGGCCGGTTGGCTTTCTTCAGATGTTTGCTCCCTCGAAAAGTGCTCATAGCCCTGAGGAAAATGTGAGATCAGCTCTGAATTCTGGACATTTAAGGTAAAACCAGTCAGTGTTGCCAACTCTCGGGATTCTATTGTAAGTCTTGTGGTATTTGGTGTGTTTCTTAAAGCCTCAGCTCCTGGAATCCTGTGATTATATGAGAACCTCAGGTTTGTGTTTTTATTTTTTAGTTTCTAATCCTCATGGTTACAGAGAAAACCTTGAAAATATGATCCCAAAAGCCTCGAACACCAGTCAGCAGATAAAAAGAAACCAACAATTTTTAGTATTATTTTTTAAATGTTCATGATTTTTAAGTCAATTTCATGATTTTGGGGGGGTCTCATTCATGATTTATAAATGCTTGGAGTTGACAATACTGAAACTTACTATGGGCTGGCTATCAAAGTACTGTCATTTCAAGGCTCCCATGAACTCCTGCATTTAAACATACTTTTTGTGGTGGTTGTATGATACCGAAGTTTATACCATTAATATGTAATCATTTTAATCAGCCACAATGATTTGGGGTGGAACTCTGCCTTTTTTACCCATGAAGCTTATTAATGGATATCAGTCCCATAGACTCAGGGACTGAGCCATTTATCCCTAGCTCATGTGTTCTGTAGCCTTCCACACTTCCCTTCTCTGAGACCTCTCCCCTTTTCTGGTCTCTTGCACTAACAGTTTTGTGCTCATTGAAGCCTCTGCTTACCCTGAGCAGAAAGTACCAGTTTTTCCAAAAAATTTAGCTGCAGTCTTGAAGATATAAAGCTTTTCCTTCATCCCCAGATGAAAGCCAAACCCCAGAATCGCTTCTGTAGCTTTATTTTCCTTTCTTGTGTATATTCGATTTACCTGATGATAATAATTTAATGGTTCCTCAAATATGGCAATTTAAAAAGCAAAATCGATTTCTAATTAAGATGTGTCTGAAAGGAAACAAATCATGCTTGGCTTGTACACAAAGACATCCCCAGTGAAGAGTCCCTTAAACGCACTTGGAAAAGATTGACTGCCTCAGAGAATAGTGTAACCTTGCTACATAAGTGGCACTTTCAGGCATCTCAAGCAGTGGCGTAGAAATGAGATAGACCTTTGGCTTGCCGCTCGCTGTGTGCTTTGTCATGTTTGCCCAAGGACTAATGACCGTTCTTAGCAAGGCCTATTTTCTGCAGATCCTAACGGCGTGTTATTTTAAAGAATGCCACTTATTGCCACAGTGTGTTCACAACTAATTACTTCCACATGAATGGCTTTTTATCTCTTACCTCTATTTTTTTTTCTTAAGCTGCTTATGCAGCTGAAAGAATTCCTTCACAGTAAGTGCATTGTACATTAATCATTTCAATGTAGGCTCCTGAACACAAAATAGCAGGTTCTTCTGGGTCCCCTCTGTATACCAAATCCTGTAGCAGAGATGGCCACCATCGCCAACTTCATCTAAATAAAACGATGCTGCCTTGAAAAACAGAGCAAAGCTGAGGACTAGCTATTGTTATAGTGATCAGTACTGTCGACGAGAATCCTGGGATGGGGTGCATCTACCCTGTGGGGCCAATAAGGAAGCCCCATCTGCCCCTACATGTCACTGAAGCCCATTAGCTCTGCACTTACTAGAGAGATGGATAAGTGTTAGTAGGACCTAAGCAGAGTGATTGGAGTGGTAATGAACAGTCTGAAGAAGACTTTCTTCATTGGAAGACTCCTCTGATGGTCTACACTTCTATTGGTCAAGGTTAGGTATGAGAACCCCTCTCTTTCTTAGGTCTCCATCCTGGAAGGAGGGATCAGCCATGAGGATACATTCCCCCCTAGCAATTTGCCCAGATAAGAAGAATCCCCAAGTCTCCATTGTAGTGCATGTCATAGGAGGCCAGCTTCCAAGTTTATGATACACTTTGGCACAGAGCATAAGAACATAAGAACGGCCATTCTGGGTCAGACCAAGGGTCTATCTAGCCCAGTATCCTGTCTTCTGACAGTGGCCAGTGCCAGGTGCCCCAGAGGGAATGAACAGAACAGGGAATCATCAAGTGATCCAACCCCTGTCACTCATTCCCAGCTTCTGGCAAACAGAGGCTAGGGACACCATCCCTATCCATCCTGGCTAATAGCCGTTGATGGACCTATCCTCCATGAATTTATCTAGTTCTGTTTTTTAACCCTATTATGGTCTTGGCCTTCACAACATCCTTTGGCAAGGAGTTCCACAGATTGACTGTGCGTTATGTGAAGAAATACTTTCTTTTATTTGTTTTAAACCTGCTGCCTATTAATTTCATTTGGTGACCCCTAGAGCGTGGAATCACAGGTCAGCTCACACACAGCTTGTTTTCTGTGAACTCTGTAGCCTTTGCCTTCAAATATTTGCTACATAATCCATCCGTAAAGATGACTGTGCTTGATTAAGTGACTTGGGTTTAAATGACTGAACAGTGTGTTTTTTTTCTATACATCTTAATTTTTACTCTGTGCTCTCCATTGTTCTTAATGTTTAAACACTAAGCATTGCTGCTTTTCCCTCTGATTTTATTCCTGCTCATGAAACACAGGGTGATGGGGTTCGACTTCATTTATTTGCTCCCGTCCCTGCATCGCTGGTGGTGATATCAACAGGGCTCTGGGAAACTTATGTGGTGGGCTTATATTTTTTTTCCACAAAGAATCTTCATTACAAATGTGTATTTTGTGTGGTGAGGGATTTAATAGTAACATTTAAAAATATTTTACTGCTGGGACTGGGGTATTTTCCTTCTGTTGCTTGTTATTAGTGTTGGTTAGCTGCTGTCATGGTGACATTTTCCAAGAACAGCCCATTATAAAGAGGGAAATAGAGAGGTTACAGGCCTACCATACACATGCATCACCTTTACAATGGACGACTGACTGCCTCTCTAGCTGTACTGGGTAGTTTTGATGTAGATTGCACTGTGACTCAACAAGGACCATCCCTCTTCATCTCCTGCAGTTCTATCAATGCAGAATGAACCAATGGACAGGGCCTGGAAGAGCACACAAAGAGGTGCAGTTGGTGAAGTCCAGGAGGTCTGGGTGCTGAGGTCTGAATGGCAATTCTGTGCCCCTCCTTTCCGTTATGCTGTCTAGAGAAGTGTGAATTTCTAGCCCTTGGTTTTCTGCTGCTCTGACAGATTCCTGTTCCATAGAGGACAAGCCTGTATCTGTATGTAGCCTTAGCACCCTGAGGGCCAAGATGCCGCTCTGGCCAAGAGAAGGCGCATGCAGGAATGCAACAGGGAAAGTCCCTTCAACTCCAGGGGCACCTGTTCCAACCCCCCCAGAATGAACACACACCCACCGGAAAAGTACAATGAATTATAGGAAAGGGAAATGTTTATTTACAGAGGAATGAAAGGAGAAAAACAACAGGGGGAGATATATTGGGCGTGGTAAAACAGGGTTGCATTCAACACAAGGTCCCATTGGCCTAGTGGTACTACAGTCTGAAAGGGCAGACACTGAGCAATGTGTCTACACACAGAGTTCAGGAGTCCTGGGCAAAGTTCCAGTCCAGTGGTCAGTCTTGGGTGATTAAGAGGATAACGAAGAGGTCTGAATGCAAGATCAGTGGTTAGCCTACTGGAGAAAATGGCTTAGGATATGGCAGAGGTGGCTGGCATACCAATGTGTAAATATCTTCATTAATTAAAACTACCATGAGATTTGACTTTAAACAAATCCTGTTCATCCTGCGTGGAATTACTGGTTGATTCTGTTTCAGAGGTCATGTAACATGTAACGGAGGCTAATTTGAATATTAAGTCTACTACAAAGGGAAATATTCAGAACCAAACTCTCTCTTTATTAATTTTGCTGTGACATCTTTCTCTTGGAAGGACCAGGAGCCTGAGGCAAAGTGAGCTGAAGAATTATAAATTGGGCTGAAATGTACCCTCATTTGGAGCGTACTCTGTAGACCCCGGGGGCCTTAATTTCATCATTCTCTGTGTTTGCGCTCATCTTTTTCGGAACCAGACAGATGCACTGCAAACTGTACAATATAACGGGCCTCATCAGCCTGGATCAAGCAGTCAAGAATTCTAACATTGCCTCTGACTCTTGGTCTGATGTTGGCTATACAGAACAGTGCGGTTGTAGCACCAGCACTTCGTCATGCTGATTACAAACAGCAACATGAGTGATGACAATGCATAGGAAATCAACATTTTATTTTATTATTATGGTAGCACCTGGAGGCACAAATGAAGAGACTCATTGTTTGAGGCACACGACAAAAAAGACAGTCCCTGCCCCAAAGAGTTTGCGGTAATATCATGGTGAATTTCTATTTATAAATATATAGATTGCAAGAGATTTGGGTCCCAAATTTAGAATTTCTGATATTAGGAAATTGCATTTGACAATCAGTGAAATTTCTTTGCATTGTTGTAGCCATGTTGATCCCAGGATAGGAGAGAGACAAGGTGGGGGAGGTGATATCTTTTAATGGACCAAGATCTGTTGGTGGAAGGGACAAGCTTTCGAGCTGCAACAGAGCTCTTCTTCAGGTCACCTGAAAAGATCGTAGATATTTCACTTATTAATGGGTTAAGTCCAGTGTGGGTTGAAGATTAATATAAAGGGCTAAATTCTGCTCTCATTTACAGATGTGTAATTCCTTTGGGTTCTTTATGGCTGCACAGGTGTGATCAAGGGCAGGATCGGGCCAATGTATATCTGCCAGACTCGTGCCACATGGAAATGAACGAGCCCAGAACTGGAGCAAAAAGGAACATCATAAAACCTCCTGTATTATTCATTGATGAATGAAGTACTGAGAAAGGACCCTGTGAAGTTTCTAAAGCCCACAACTCCACCAAAAACCCAATTGTTACACTCTGGGCATTAAAGTTCTTTTGAGTTTTTAAATCCGCCACTAAGCCATGCTGATCTTTGTTCTTAAAAATGTTGGTCATACTGGCAAGGAGAGTGTGGGCTCCCCCTGCTGGCTTTGCAGCCTTTAAGGAAGGGAAAAAGGACAAGTCCCAGAGATTTGACAGTGATGTTGCCATGTGCCACAAACATGCTGGCTCCCATCAGGTTAGAAAAATTCTGGAGAAAGCTCCAATGTTTGGCAAATGAAAAGATGGTAGATAGGTTTTAAAGGTGTATTGCGAGCCAAAGGTGAGGAAAAGCACTGAAACAATTCAGCAATACTGGAGTGTCTTTGAAAGTTGTGTTCAGGCTATTTGGTACCTGCTCATCTTATTGGGAGTGGGGAAAACTTTGTACTGCACATTATTGGATGATATAAGGAGACTACAGATGCCCTCTCACTGGTTATGACATGGACATGCCTATTCTTGCGATAAACTTTTACGGTACTTCTAGCATCTGAATATCAAATAGTTATATTAAAAATTGTCATTGATATAGTAAGTTTATAGTTCTAATAATAATCATTGCTACACTAGCTTTACAGTTTTACTTATTCATTGATACAGTGGGTTTATAGCTTTAATAATTAAGAACTTCCCAATGCTTTAATTTCATTTTCTCTGGGGTGAGAGAAGGAATTGATTTTCAACCTTTGAGAGGAGTCCAACAGAGTTTTCTTTGATCCAATTAATGAGCGCTGTTATTGGCATCCCAAGTAAATTCAGAAATAAAAGCTCCCCCTAGCATTTTTAACATCCCCCCAGAAATGTTGTCACCCCACTTGATAAACATACTCTAGATAGAATCTTTATTCCTCCGTATTGGCTGAAGAATCTGTTTTTATTCAAATCCTCACTCCATGGGTGGGACACTGAGGAGGAAATAGCCTGGGATCTTTGAAACCTTGCTCTCTCTGTCTTGAAGAATTATCCATATAGATACGGCTCTGATAAGCAGTGTCTCAGAGCTTAGTTAGTAAGTGATTTCCTTCTCTTCCCCCCACTCCACCCACATCAAGCCTAAAATCCTGGCTCTTTAGAAGACTTTTGATTGAGAGAGAAAATACGAAAGCGGTGTGCATGTCTGTCAGAGTTTGATCAATTTGCTCAAACAGCGCAGTTTTTCAGCTGACAGCATTTTAGCACTCAGAGGGGAGTTGTCAAAATTTCTCTACAGGCAGCCACGTCCTTCAAGCTAAGGCAAACTTTATAGTGTCTTTAAAAAGATAAGGTGGCTTGAATCACCACTCTTTTTAGTTCATGGAGAAAGTGTCCATCCCCACCCCTGGCCCCATGTGACTTCTTTACTGCATAAATGTAATGTTCATATCTTCTCTCTCTTGACTGCATCCTTTAGGCTTAAGTATCTCTCTCTTTATGCTAGGACTTTGAACCACAGAAAAGTCCACCCAGCTAACTGAAAATACTGTCAGGCCTGCTGTATTGCCTGCTTCAAGACTGTGGAGAAGATCAAAAGAATTGATTAAAAGAAGTGAGGGTGCTGTGACCCAATTAGAAAAGAAATTGCACATTTCTTCTTGCGTTTTCTTAATGAGAGTAGTTCATAGAAATACCACAATTAAAAAGTCTCCTTTGACTTCTTATTATCCGGCAGTCCCATTTGTATTGCATCATCTCAACAATAATCTTGATGAGCTCACAGTCATGGAAAGTGTGAACTGCTCAGAGATAAACAGTGTACTGCAAAGATGTTTGCCGAGCTTTCTCAGGGTGACCACTTAAATGCATTTTAGTGGATATACATTAAAAAATTTATGTGGCTTCTGGTTGTCTTGATTTGTTAAGTGTGACTGCTTTGCTTTTACTGTTAACATGCTAGAAGTGCAAGTACACAAATGCAAGGAGCCTGGGAAACGGGAATGGAGCACTGGATGTGTTACATGAAGGACTGCAATTATGGTCCACTGGCAAAATGAATATCCTAAGTGGAATGCCAGTGCAGATGTATTCAGTCTTCCTAGGAGGGACAGGAAAGGAAGGGGTGGTGGAGAGGGGCGCTATACATCACTAGTATATACAATGGCAGTGAGGTACAGTTTGTAAATGAAGCCTGTTTGTTAAGACACATACAAAGGAAAATAAAAGTGAAATTAGACTGGACATCTGCTACAGGCCATGAAGCTGGGAAGAGAGTGAGAATGACGAATTCCTGGACCAAATCTCAGTGTTTGAAACTACAGGACTCTTCCATTACCATTTCTGTGCTAATGACTCACAAAGCCACCTATCCACTTGTGATCTGTCTCTAGCCATCCAATACAGGATCTCAGCCTGTCTCTCTGAGAACCCCTTCTGAATGGTTTGCCATTGCAATTTAAGCTTAACATGGTCAAAACTGACATCCTGATCTTTTCCTCCCGAAACCTGCTCCATCTGTGTTGACAATGACATCCTTAATAATAAAGGGACTGTGGCCAGTGGTAGGTATAAACACGACTGGATTTTTAGTACTGAGAAGAGAAATGGGTGGATATATTGCCACTGGCTTTTAGTAACACATTTGGCTTAGTGTTATGAAAACAAAGGCCATGTCTACACTACAGATTTGTATCGGTTGCTCGGGGATGAGATAAATCCACACCCCTTAGTGACATAGATACACTGACCTAACCCCCAGTGTTGACAGCGCTTTGTCGGCAGGAGAGCCTCTCCAATTGACATAGCTACTGCCTCTGGCGGAGGTGGATTGACTACACCAACAGAGGAAGCACTCCCGTTGGCACAGGAGTGTCTTCACTTAAGAGCTACAGCGGCACAGCTGTTCCAGTGCGGCGTTTTACGTGTAAATCTGCCCTTACTCTCTAAATTAATTCAAACTGGCTTGGTGATGACCACTGGCAAGATTGAAAACTGACCTTAAGCAAAGGATCGATTAAGAGGGTGATGGGTATTTGGGTATAGCAGAGAGCCTTGTTAGCTCTGATTTTATTTAATATCTTAATTATTAATGTAGGAGAGAGAGTAAAGAGTGTGTTAACAAAATTCACAGTCGATGCTACATGGAGAGGAACTGTGAATGCCAATGAGAGGGGAGAGATGATGCAAAGGGCCCCAAAGAGGTGAAGTGTGTGTGCAGAAAACCTACCACGTGAGATTCTGTTTGGACGGTGTGAGATCATGCACCTGGGACCAGATCATCCAAACCACCTTTTTCCTGCCAAAGAATGACCGCTTAACCAGGTCATAATCCATTTGATTCTGTTGACACCTGGCTGAGGTGTCAGTTGCCTTTTGTATCTGAGGAATTGGTTTGTGCCTGTTTTTCTAAACTGGAAACAGGTCTCAGTACAGTCATAGAGTAGAATGTTATAATTTTATGTACAATGTTGCCACACATATTTTATCAGGACAATAATGACCAGCAGATTATGAGTTTTCAAATGATACTTCACATGGCATACTTGGTACTAAATGTATCAGGGTCTTGTAAAAGGGGTGAACATAGGGATCCAGACGGTCACAAGCTAACAGTAATCATGAATGTGCAGTGCTATACGGCAGCACAATAGACTAACTGCCTTGGGTTGAATAACACTGCAGAGCAGAGAGTTGATACTGTTCCTTCTCTCTGTGCTTCATTGCTACCACCCTTCCTCAGTGATTGAAGGCAACAGGACTGTTCATGGAGTAAGTTACTATTCAAAATGAGTAGGTCTGTAAGAATTTGGCCCCATGAGTAGTGTGAGAGTACACCAGCAGTAATGCATGCAGTTCTGGACTGCAGACAGTGTTAAATCAATACAGGCAGCTCAAAGAAGAGCAACAGAAATGGTTAGGGGACCGCGGAAGAGTGATTTTTTTGAAGAGAGATTAAAGAGTTATATACAGTGTAGCTGAAATAAGCCACAGTTAAGGGGGGGGGTCTGTAACTACATGGAAATATTACTGAGGAGTAAGCAGCAGAGACGGAGATTATTTATTTAGGCTGATACACAGAGGTGTAACTAGGAGAAATGGGATCTGATTAAGAAAAGAAAAGTGCAGGTGGAATTTTAAGGAAATCTTCCCGACAATGAGATCTATTGTATAGTGTCCCCAGGGAAGGAAGGGACGGACAGTCATTTTGGACATTTTAGCTTAGTTTGGACAAAACACTACATGCACCAAAGGCAAAAGTCTTGCATCGGCAGGAGATGGACCGGATGCCATTGCATAGTGTTGGGTTTTTTCTATCTCTAACCTGCACTGACCCAATCTTACAGTCCTGTCTGAAGCAAAACTCTCAGTGAAGCCTGACCCACAGCCCATTGGAGTCCCAGCGGACTTTTAGATCACGGGAGGGATAGCTCAGTGGTTTGAGCATTGGCCTGCTAAACCCAGGGTTGTCAGTTCAATCCTTGAGGGTTCCATTTAGGGAACTGGGGTAAAAATCTGTCTGGGAATTGGTCCTGCTTTGAGCAGGGGGTTGGACTAGATGACCTCCTGAGGTCCCTTCCATCCCTGTGATTCTGTGAAGATCATTGTCCTGAGAAAGGGCTGCAGGCCATGGTGCCACGGTTTTCAGGTTAAATTCAGTTTTTGAGGTTCGACAAGACATCTGTCAGGCACCACAGGGCCTAGGACCAGCTGCTGGCCTGCTTCCCAACTTCACTGCTTGGCAACCAGTGAGCCCAACGGCTTTGGAACTGACAGAGTGGCCACTGCCCCGGACTGGCTGTCAGGGCTTAGTAACCCTGTTTATAAGCCCGGCCTCTGCAGCAGATCAGTGGCTGCTCAACACTTACCACACCCGTAGCTGCTCCTACCCTTGTCCAGTCCCTGCTCTAGCCTGCTTCAGGTACCTGTTTCCAGTCCCTGCTCCGGCTCTGCTGTAACCCCTGCCCTCCTCCAGCGTCAGACTTCTGGTTTCGATCACCGGCTCTGCCTCAGGCTTACAACTCTGGAATACACGCCTCCCTCGGTTCTGCCATTTGTCTTCTGCCCCTCTGGTATGCTCTCCGCTTGCTTCCTGGACTCTGCCCACCCTAGACTCTCACTTCCATCACTAGACCTATCTGCCCATGGCCCTGACGGCTACACGATCTCAGAGCAAGATGAACTTAAATTATCTTTCCCACTGCTGACCTTGCTCTGTGCCGTTCTCATTCACGAGTTCTCATCTCCTTCTGGGTTCAGATTGTTTCTGTTGCTCTCCAAATCCCCCTCTCCCTTCATCTCCTCTGCACATACCACTTCTTTCTTTGTTTGTTTTCCCCAGCTAAAGTGATTGGGAAGTGATATTTCCTAGCATAGCAAGCACATCTGGGAGTGAAAGAATAATTTAATGTGTCATGTTTCCTTTAGCATGCTGGGAAAGCTCTGGAAGCAGAACTTAGAAAACATAAAGCCCTGCAGGTCAGCGCTCTGGCTCAGTGCTCTGGGGAAAGGCTGATGTAAAGAGAGTGCTTTGTTCCACAAACTGCAGCATATTCCTTGGTGCTGTGAGTCAGGTCAGGAGGACAAGATTGAAATATTCCAGCTCTGCAAGACCTAGAAGGATCATTTTCACCTGAGATTTAATTGCTAAAATAATGGGGGAAGGGTTTTCTAACAGGAGGCATTACCTATTAAGTTGTCATTATAATTAAACACACACACACACATACATCTCTCTATCTCTCTATATGTTTTAGGAGTGTGTATATATATAATTCCTAAAACCCATAGGCACCTTTGGAAATCCGCAGTTCCCACTCAAGTCATTGGGGACTGATTGCTCAGGAATTTTGAAAACAGGGCCTCTCGTATTTAGGCAACATAGACTCCAGTCCTGCTCTCTGATCTGCACAGTCGGACCCACTGCACCTTCATGAGGCTCCTTGGAAGACAGTGGTGTTCTGCATGAGTGCCAAGGTCCACCCAGGGAAATCCGATTGCATGGCCAAGGCCTAAAGGTGGAATGGGAATTCAAAAGAGGAATGATGCATTCTGAGAGCAGGTTAGCCCATTTTATTGTGCTGTCGGTTTACACAGCCACTGCCAGATGCTGGTGATATATTTCCATTTTGTCTTCAGAAATGAGAAGCTTGCGTTATGCAGGCTTAACTAATTATCTCTCTCTCTCATCTCTCTTCCTTGATTGTGCTTTCTTTCTTTCTCGGACCCTGCTCCTCCTTAGCGCCCAGCAATGCTCCAAGCCAGCCGCTTGCTCTGATAGTGACCAATATCATAGTAACTCTGCATCTGCTTGGGAGGCCATGGCTTGAAGCCAATCTTAGTTCTGTTCCCTAGATCATCAAACTGCCTTTCTAAAGAAATAAGGAACCTCTACCACCCTGGATCCCATAACCAAGGAATCTACATGACTTCTGTGAATAAAGACACCTTGTGTTTCAAATGTGTTTACTTATACTCAACTTAGGACAGCATTAAATGTAATACATAGCTAAGCCAATATATTCAGTGCAGTATTGCAGCTTTGTTCCTCTCTGCAACAGGCGTAATATCCACGGATAAGAAATGTTTGCTTCCTATGCCTGTCATAGCCTGGGAAGTTTTAGCATACCCATGTGAGATGAATTAGGACAGGCCTGTAGTGTTTCTTGTGACTAAGGTGCATGACTCTGTGCATTGGTTTACTATGAGTTACCTTGTAAGGAGTTAGATCAAAAGAGGGTTGCTAAGGGAGGAAAGATAAAACAATGTCACAGATAAGAGTCCTTGAGGAAATAATGGGGAACCTGTTTATTGGGGAATACCCCCTGCCTGACTCCAGCCAGGCTAAGGACAGTTCATTCTTCCCAAGACTAAGCCTACAATCAAAAGGCACATGCTAAACTGTCGAGGAACCCAGGCCTAAAGAAGGGGTTGAGTGAGTGGCCCGAGGCAGCCATGGGAGTGTCAGTGAGCGCTGGGAGGGAGAAACGGGTAGCAGCGGCAGTGAGCTGCTCGCAATGTGGTGACGGAGGTGAGTGGTCAGGCTGAAAAGTACGAAAGCTGCAAGGAAAGAATAAGGGTCAGGGAAAGGGAAATGCTTTACTCTTTGCTTTGCATGCGTTGTACCTGGGGGTGGATGAATAAATAATGCTTTGTTTCGAAGAAGCTGTTTTTGAGTCTCGTTAACCACCCTCGCTGGTCATAGGTCCCCTGAGCGAAAGGGCGGACCTGTCAAACCGATTTGGGCCTGTTGCATTAGCACAGGTGGGGCTGCATCCCACAGATCCAGTACCTATGTGGTTGTCCCGCACGGTTCCCGCTAGAGTGAGGTGCGGGAAGCCAGGCCTCGTTACCTGAGGGGTACACTGAAGACAGACTGAAAGGCTTCAAAGGCGCAGTTTGTCCTGTAAGTCTGACAACATGGTTTGTGGGTTTTCTGTACACTTGTTTCTTTGAGGCGACCATTTTCTGTAATCCTATTCATATAAGTCCAGCATTACTAGACGTCTGGAGAGGGGCAGGGCTCGTAATACATGCAAACATTACTACTCAGGGATCTGGTCATCAGACTATACAGTACTGGAAGAGTGTAGTAGACAGTATCCTTTTCCTTTCAAACCTGTGTCTATCATCTACATAATGTACATGAGCTATATAGCCTCAAGGTGGCTTTAGTTGCTAATGTTGTACCTTTCCAGCCATACTGGTGTGCATTTTATACTTGCTGTCATTCCCCACACAAAATGCAAGAGGTAAAATAGCAAAAGAACAGAATTACTGTATTATTAGATCCCCTCTTTAGATAGGTGGTATTCTCGGATTTCCTCTATAGGAGTCATTAAAGACTTACGGGGGGAAAATAAGCCCCGTGGGAGAAAAACTGAGAGTTCATGCTAACCAAAGGAGATAAGGGGAAGAAGGCCCCTTTTTCAGAAGAAAAAGGTAAACTAGGTAATAAATGCATTAATAAATGAGGAGGTGGATGAAATCAATGCAAATTCTAAAATGACTTAATTAACTGCTTTATAAAGTTATCTGTAAAAAGAAAGCTAAAGAAAAGAGGTTTAGCCAATAGGGAAATGAAGGAAGTGTTTTAAAAATAGTCATTGATAAAAAGCCAGTAACGGAGTACTAGGAAGAATCTGAACATAGGCAGATGAACAGACCTGGAGGAAATTCATCCTATGATGCATTAGGAGTATTTCTTAACAAATGTACAGCCCATTAATAATAATGCTTTTCTTGAAAAGTCATGAAGAAGTGGGTGATTTCCAGATGACTGGTAAAAAAAGAAACAGGGTGCTAACTTTCAGAGAAAAACTAATGATCCTGGCAATTACCATCCCGCAAAGCAAAATTAAATCGCTGGTTAAATAACAGCTCAAATGAGGGATAGCTCAGTGGTTTGAGCATTGGCCTGCTAAACCCAGGGTTGTGAGTTCAATCCTTGAGGGGGCTACTTAGGGATCTGGGGCAAAATTAGTACTTGGTCCTGCTAGTGAAGGCAGGGGGCTGGACTCGATGACCTTTCAAGGTCCCTTCCAGTTCTAGGAGATGGGATATCTCCATAAATTTAATTTAATAAAAATTGGTTAATATCTAAAGGATTACAAAACCATGACCAAAAACCAGCATTCATTTATAAAGAACAAACTGGATTGCTTTTAAAAGTGGAAGGATTAAATTAGAAGATGAAGCAGACACAGTAAATAAGTGCAATAATAGATTTTAGTAAAGCATTTAATATAGTGTCTCAGGAAATCTCTCACAATTGATTCAAATTGGCTTGTCCAGGAGCATGTCACACGGACTGAAAACTAGTCACATGGGCTGAAAACAAAGCCGCAGGGACCAGTGTTAGAGTCAGTGCTATTTAACTTCTTATTAATGATCTGGGAGAGGTGACAAACAGTCTAAATTAAATTCACAAATGATGCTAAATTGGGAGGTGTTGGAAACATCAGTTGGGAGTGAAGTAATACAAAAGAACCGAGAGTGGTTAGGAATGTGAGCATGAAATTAAAGAAAATTCCACTTTCAGAAATGCAAGCTAGCGTATCTCAGAAAGTGAGACAAATACCATAGGTGATCTGTGGGAGGGTGAAATATAATACCAAAAGGAGACCTAGATTCAACTGAACAAGAGTTTGCAATCTGATATGATGTCAACAAAGTGTGGTGCAATGCTCACCTAATACGGAGAGGCAACATTTAGCAGAATAAGAAATAAAATCTCTCCAGTCCAGTGGATAGAACACTGAAAACCTGTGTGACTTTGCCCACATTAATTAATTTACTCTGTGCCATCTGGAATTGGGAATAATGCTTCCCTACGTGCCATGGGTATTGTGAGGATAGAATCCATTAATGACGGGTGGGCTTAGATACTGCAGTAATGAGGGATGGATAAGTACCTTAGATAGATGAAAATTTCATAAGGAAAACACCCAAAATAGCTTAGTTCTGGCTATCTCTTCTCTAGAAACTGGAGGGAGTTCAGAGCAGAGTGACAGAGCAGACAGTCTTCCTGACTGCAAAAAGAACAAGGAGTACTTGTGGCACCTTAGAGACTAACAAATTTATTTGAGCATAAGCTTTCGTGGGCTAAAACCCACTTCATCGGATGCATGCAGTGGAAAATACAGTAGGAAGATATATATACACAGATATACAATATACAAATACTCACCAGCAACCACACACCACACAACAAAAACACTAACCCAGGAACCTAGCCTTGCAACAAAGCCTGTTGCCAACTCTGTCCACATATCTGTTCAGGGGATACCATCATAGGGCCTAATCACATCAGCCACACTATCAGAGGCTCGTTCACCTGCACATCCACCAATGTGATATATGCCGTCATGTGCCAGCAATGCCCCTCTGCCATGTACATTGGCCAGACCGGACAGTCTCTACGCAAAAGAATAAATGGACACAAATCAGACGTCAAGAATTATAACATTCAAAAACTTCAACCACCCTGGACACTTCAAAAACAGACTCCAACGAGAAACTGCAGAATTGGAATTAATTTGCAAACTGGACACCATTAAATTAGGCTTGAATAAAGACTGGGAGTGGATGGGTCATTACACAAAGTAAAAACTATTTCCCCATGCTATTTTTCCCCCTACTGTTACTCGTGCCTTCTTGTCAGCTGTAGGAAATGGGCCATCCTGATTATCACCACAAAAGTTTTTTTTCTCCTGCTGATAATAGCCCACCTTAATTGAGTACTCTCGTTAGAGTTGGTATGGCAACACCCATTTTTTCATGTTCTCTGTGTATATATATCTTCCTACTGTATTTTTTTCCACTGCATGCATCCGATGAAGTGGGTTCTAGCCCACGAAAGCTTATGCTCAAATAAATGTGTTTGTCTCTAAGGTGCCACAAGTTCTCCTCGTTCTTTTCGCTGATACCGACTAACACGGCTACCACTCTGAAACCTGTCTTCCTGACTGAAAACTGATAGATTGGGAAACAGTCTCCAAGGGAATTCCCACCATTTGAAATATTTAAAGAGACACTATCAACTTGAAATTTAATTTTTGTTTTCTTTGTTTAACAGTTAAAACTCTAATAACTACACCTGCTCCTACATTTCCTGCCCTTTGTGTGTTTTTTCAATCACATTTTTATGTTGCTGTGTGAAAGACTCACACACACAAAATGGGGAGAAGTTGCCCACTCAGGGATAACAGTGAAACTGCTGGTACATGGAATGATGCCACCTGCCCAGAGTGAACGAAGGGGACAAAAATAGAGAACTGTTTTGTTTTGCTCCACTCTCTTTCAGCTATACTAAACAGTAATGTCAACCCCAAGCATTCATAAATCATGAGCCAGGCCCTCTAAAACCAAGAGGTTGGCTTTACAAATTATGTGCTTTTTGAAAAAATAATTTGTTTTTTTATTTGCCTCCTGTTTTTGTTTTATCCTTAAGACTTCGTTTTTCACCTAGTCTTTGCAACCATGCAGGCTAAAATCTTAAAAAAAAAAATCCTGAGTTTCCCTCATAATCACATGACTCCAGAAGCCCAGGCTTTCCAAAAGTATGCCAAATATTTTAAGCCCCGTGATAGAATCATGGGAATTGGCTACACTAACAGTGTGAGATAAGCATTGTCAGACCGTTTGTATTATTTTTTTAGGTAGATCGTGTTTAACTAGATAGACTAGATAAATTCATGTTTGTTGTATCTGTAGTTTCTGTGACTGGTCCCTAAAATTGTCGATAGTGTTTTGTACCTTATGAAGCAGCCAACGGAGGAGAGTCTGGAGATGGCCTGTTGCGCCACTTGACAAAATGGATGTCTTTCGGCCCGTCTGATGGTTTTGTACAGTGTTGGCTCTAAAATTCACTGCACAGCCACTGAGTTTATTTTTCATGTGTCAGACCTAAAAACAAACTGCACATGCTGTATTCTGTAGCGTGCGTGTACACGCACACACCCCATTTGTGCACCTGACCGCCTGCAATTCATCATGGCTCTAAAGCCTTCCTCTCATTCACTCTCAGTATTCATTGACATCATAAAGCCCAATTAGGCTTAATGAGTTACATTCTCCCAGCTTCTATCAATGACCATTACTCTTACCGCTACCCTTAAACAAAAGAAGGTTGGTTGATGTGCCTCCTTCATTTTAATCTCTCCCCCTTTTCCTGTTGCCGTCAATGGGGAGAAGCCCATCAGTGACCTTTGATCCACAATCACTGACTTCATTTCCTGAGCAAGTGAAGCATGCAGCCGCTTTGATGCTCCCTCAGACATTGCTAATGTGGCGGAGGAGAACAATGACAAATGAGACGAAGGGGGAGGGAGGGAGAGGGAAAAAGAAATCCGAATGAAGAGATTAGATACGAAATTGGCAACTTTATCATTCGGTTCCTCTGATGATTGCATTTGATTGCTGCTTACATTTTTACCTGAGAACCGGCTTCAGAAACACCAGATGGTTATAGACAGAATGGGATTTGAAGCGGGCAATGCAAGCTGTTATTATTCTAGGCATGCCGAACTTTTCATCAGCAAAAGAGACATCTTGACCTCTGATATTCCATCAGTAGCAGAGACTTTACTTTTTGGAATTTTTTTGTTTTGTTTTTTTTTTTAATGAGAAATTGGGTTATTTGTGTAAAGAGATTCAGCTACTTTTTGAATTCTCAAAATACTTTGGAAAATGTCTGCCTTACTTTTCAAGCAGTGTTTTGCCTCACACAGCCATGGTTCCCACTAGGGTTGCCAACTGTCTAATCACACAAACCCAAATACCCTTCCCCTGCCCCTTCCCCAAGGTCCCACCCATGCCCCACCCCTTCTCTGAGGCCCCACCCCCCACTCCCTCCATTCCCGCTCCCTACAAGGGCTCTGGGCTGAGCCTCGGGCAGGGGGTTGGAGTGCGGGAGGGAGTGAGGGGTGTGGGCTCCAGGAGGGAGTTTGGGTGCGGGAGGGGGCTCAGGCCTGGGGCAGGGGGTTGGGGTGCAGAAGGGGTTGTGGGTTCTGGGAGGGTGTTTGGGTGCAGGAGGGGGTTAGGGTGACCAGGTGTCCTGTTTTCAACTGGAACTCCTGGTCAGAAAGGGACCCTGGTGACTCCGGTCAGCACCGCCAACCGGGCCATTAAAAGTCCGGTTGGCAGTGCTGCGGGTCTAAGGCAGGCTAGTTCCTGGTCTGCAAGAGTGGGATTCCACCCCTGAATGTAAGCAGACCTTTGAGTTGGCTCTGCATGTTGTTTCCTGTCTGAGAATGGGACATCAGTCAACCAGAA
Source organism: Trachemys scripta elegans (assembly GCF_013100865.1). Lineage (NCBI taxonomy): Eukaryota > Metazoa > Chordata > Testudines > Emydidae > Trachemys > Trachemys scripta. Next base: position 5,026,854 of record NC_048302.1, read on the forward strand.
ATGTTGTACGTTGGTCTCACCTTGTCACAGCTAGGCAGACTACAATAACGGCATCTTGTCAGAGGTCTGGTGGAGCTGTGAGTGCTAGAACATGCTGTCTAGAGGTTAGTGTATAATTCAAGCAGCCACTCATAATATGAGTGACCAATTCAGCTCCATGTTCAGCTCTGCTTCCAGACCACAAAGCAGTGTTCAGCTGAAGTAAATACCAGAGCCAATACAGATGTAAGGAGGACTGCTCCCCAGGAAGTTCCCAATAATTTTCCTATCAAGGTGATACAGCAAGATACCTCAATGTTCAGGTGTTCCAGGTGAGGCTGGTATGCCAAGCTGTGATTGAGTTTTACTCCCAAGTATGTGCCAACTGGATGGAATAGCAGTTGCTATCTTTAGACATGGATCAAGATGGTTTAATTGGCAAGAGAATTGATTAGGTAGAAAGTAGTTGTCACATTGAGAATTAGTCTCCATTGCTGGAAGTGGTCAAAGTAGCTGTGGTTCTCTTCAATCCTATGGAAGCTGTTTGCAGTGTCAACAGTACTGATGTCAGCATAGCAATACTCTTTGGCCTGCATTTTGGGAAGGTTGTATGTGTATAAATTGAACAAAAAGGGACAAAAACTGATGCTGGTGGAAGCCCATTGTGGAGTCCTAAAAGGTGACTGAATTTTTCCACGACTCACAGGATGACGCTTCAGTCGCTAATCATTCCATGGATGAACCACACCATCAGCCTACAAGAATAATTTGCATCAACTTGGCACTCAGCCCAACATGCCACATGGTGTTGTAGGCTGCTGTCAGAGCAATGAGGACAGCACCAACTTTCTTCCCTGTCTCAGATGTGTTTTCTATCTCTTGAATCAGACAAAGTACCTGATCTTGGGTGCATCGTCCCCTCCTGAATCCAATCTGATCTTAAGGCAGCTGGGGATTGACTCCCTCATTAATCCACGTCAGGATTCGTCTATCTATCGGTTTATAGGTAACACTGTTTGGAGCTGTCAGTAGTTTTCATGACTTGGGGACAGCTTCAACTTCTGCTCTGCACCAGACGTTCGCGATGCTGCAATTCTGGGTGCCATGATTCAGAAACCGAAGCAACCAGCTTTTGGTGATTGGCTTAAAGGCAGAGACGATCTTGTGGATGTTATGTAGACCAGGAGCATTGTTAGGCTGCAGCTGATGTATAGCCCGGTCAAGCTCTTGATCAGTAAAAGGAGCCATCAGGTTTATGTCCATGTTCTCAACTGCCATTTTAACTGCACGGCTGAAAACTGTCTCAACTAGGAACTCTGCCATGGGCCATCAGATGGGATGCAATTGCATTTGCTGTGACTGCATGTTCCCTCTCCATCCATTCTCTTAATAGTTTGCCAGGCTTTGAGGTCTGAAATACATGAAGTTCAACTATCCCTGCTCCCCAACCCCTGTCTCTCTTGTCTGGTTTGATGTAGAAGGTGACATCAAAAACCTCCTATTCATTCTTGGTAGATTTAAATTCCTGGTATAGTCTGGTTGCATCACATGACCATCCATGAATTTATTGTAGATGAAATCCTCAGGGTATAGATTTCTTTGATGTGTCCACTACTTTATCGCAGAAAACTTGGTAGATGGCACTGAGGTTGTTCTGAATATCTGATTTTGAGTCTTCACCCACAAGAGACTCCAAATGAGACTGGATCAGATCCCCCCTTGATTTCAGAAATTTCACCAACATTTCTGGAGGCTATTTGTAGTTGAAATTTGCATCAGGATGAAGTTGTCTAGCCTCAAATTCCAGCCATTGGATCTTTTTAAAGCTCTTATAATTTTTACTTCCTCTTCCAGTACTTCCCCAGGATGTGGGTCAGTTGTAATCAAGGATGGCTGATGCTGGGTTTGGGGAAACATATCCAGCATTTTACATTCCATGACAACCGGAGGATGTTGTCCAGTGGTAGAAAAGACAACATCAGAGAAGAACCTGAGTCCATCCATCTTTTGCTATGGAAAGTGGGTGGTTGCTTAGGATCATAGTCGACCATCAATGTCCACTCCTCTAGCCTTATTCCATCCACACTTCATCAGTGAATCTCCAATAGGAATGGTGTGAATTAAAATTTCCACAGTAGACTGAAGGTCCTGAGAAAGTGATGACAGGAGTGGGCCAGATGGCAGGTGGAGGTTTGTAGATGTTTATAAAAGAGTTGGGTCTGTCACTTTTATAGCCTGCCGTTCAATGACATCATTAGGACCCGATGGTGAGACTAGAGTGATGGAGTGACTCCCTAATGTAGGATGCCATCCTGTGATAGAGGGGAGACACAGCAGCAAAACAGGGATTGATAGTTAGGTGTCAGCTTTAGAGTGTGTTTCCTGAAGCAAGATGACATGTGCTTCATGTTCTACAGCCAACTAGGGAAGGATACCCCTCTTGGCCACTGAGATTCCAATGCTATTGAGGGCAGCAGCTTGAGAGCCGACCCCAGTGCTAGGGTTTCTGATGCTGGCCATAAAAGGGACCACATTGGAGGATGATTCTTTTCAGCTGTATTTGTCTCTCACTTTTGACAATGAGAACTTGAGCTCCAATTGCGTATTTTATCTACTTTTGTTTTGCGTTGTGCCACTGGTGGTGGGGGGGGCGCACATGAAGGTAGTAGACTTGCTTGAAGTAAACACCAAATACTGCCAGTGTTACAGTACTTGCCACAAAAATGTAGTACTTGCAATACAATTGCAGAAGTTGGCAACACTGCATGAGGACTGAACTAACAAAACGATGGCATTATTGAAGACACCAGAAGTAGAAAATGACAGCTTTTTCAACAGACAGAGACGGCGTAGATCTGAAAGGAGAAAACAGTTGAGAACAGCTGATGAATTAACTTTTAACTATATATATATATATATATATATACACACACCAAGAGAGAGAGAGGACTGTTTTACTCATTCACAAAAAAGGTTGGGTCAGATCTTCAGCTAGTGTAAATCAGCATGACTCTGTTTAGCTCCATGAAGGAACATCAATTGACATCAGATGAAGATCTGGCCCGGTGTAAGCGCGTGGGACTCACCCCTGCGGCGTCTCCTGCTGGTACCTTCTGGGAATTATCTCTCCAGCCGTCGGAGCGCCCTCTGCAGGCCGGTGTCCCGCTTTCGCCAGGCCCCCATGTCCCTCCCGAACCTGGTGCCCCTTGCACACCGGGGTGCTGCCCCATGGCAGTTCCCCCCTCAGTCTCTGGGTCTCCCCTCCCCGGAGAACCCCTATCCCCGCCTCGCCTCAATCGTAGGATACTGCCAGTCACCAACTAGCCCCCTTTCACTGGGGCTCACTGCATTCTGTATAAGCCAATCATCACAGGCAAGGGGGGTTTGGACCTGCTGCTTCTACCTATAGCGGAGCTGTCCCTCTGCAGCCCAGTACCCTCTAGTGGGCCCTTACTTCGGCCTGAAGCCTGAGGCTCTGCTAGGCTGGAGCTCCCCAGCTCCCTGGCCCTTCCCCAGCACTGCTCCACCCTCGATACCTTCCTCAACTCCGCAGGCAGCCTGGTCCCGCCCTCTCCAAAGGCTAGAGAGAGAGTGTCCCTGTTCCTGGCTTCCCTGGCCTTTATAGGGCCAGCTGGGTCTGTTTGGGGCGTGGCCCCAGCTGCAGCTGCTTCCCAATCAGCCCAGCTTTCCCCCTGCCCCAGTCCTCTCCAGGGCTGTTTTAGGCCCTTCCAGGCAGGAGCGGATGAGCACCCCGCTACCCCCGGTATATGGAAGATGAAAGGAATAAAATAGATTACAAGATATGAAAATTCAGAGTGGAATCATGGCCCGGTTTGAAGTGATGGGAGTTTCCCCCCCTTCAACTGGGATGGCATATCACCCTTCAAATCTAGCATAGGATCCTACGGTGAAATCCTGGTTATAATGAAATCAATTCCCACACTCCTGTTTACTTCAATAGGGCCAGAAGGAAACATTGTGATCGCCTAGTCTGTTGTTGTACGTAACACAAGCTAAATGACTTCCCTGAACTAATTCCTGTCTCAAGTAGAGCATATCTTGTAGGAAAAAAATCCACTCTTGATTTAAAAATTGCTAGTGATAGAGAATCCACCACAATCCTTGATAAGTTCTTTCAGTAATTACCCTCACAGCTAAAAAATTGGGCCTTATTTCCACTCTGAATTTGTCTAGCCTCAATTTCCAGCCATTGGATCTTTTAAAAGCTCTTATAAGTTTTACTTCCTCTTCCAGTATTTCCCCAGGATTGGGTCCATGACCTCTGGCACCATAAGTGATAGCCATACCTCTAAGTCATTAAGGTTTTGATTCTGCAATGGATCTACACCACACTGGAGGGAGACCAACGAATTAATTTCTATCGCATGACTGAACAGTTATCAGATGGTGACTTCTGTTCACTATTGACATTGAGTGAGATATAAACACGCAACTGAGAAGTGAAAGTCCTCTTAATGTGTTAACAAACATGCCTTTGCATGAAGCAAATTTCCCATGATAAAGCACTTAAAAGCAAATGTAGAGTTTATGACATGCCAATAGATTTTAAAGCTGAATAATATACAATTATTGAAGTGGCTAATAATGCAAATTATGTGAGTCAGTCTCAGTGCATAGCAGTAAATATATGCCGTTCCATGCAGGCACTCTTTTTTTCCATTTAATGTTTTACACCCCTGACGAGATGTTTTCAGTATATTGCTTATACCAGCATGGTGCGCTCTTCGTATTCTTGGATGTCATTATGAAGAACCCTGAAGACTGTACCAATTCTCCACTGTCTCTGAGGCTCGCTTGAAAACTGCTTGGAGCAACAACTGCAAATGTCAACAGGGAGCCATATTAATTATTTGGAATGTGCCTCATAAGAGGAATCAACTGTTTTTATTACAGCATGAATATTACTTGAAACGGGAAGGTTATTCTAGCTGTTATCATAATCTATGTATCATTAACTTTCCTTGTTTAGAAAAAGAGATTAACAGCCCAGAAAATTGTTATAGTAAATAGATGAATTATAACATGTTTTTATTATAAATAAAAGTTTTTCAATATAAGCAGTTACCTAGTGATCCATTGGAGAAGAATGAAGTCTTCAACAACTCAATGTAAGGTTGATTCTTAAACGGCTTTCATTCATGTGAAAGTGACTGTAATTCTGCACACCAGAGTTTACATCTACTGCAGACCAAATGTCAAACCACTATTTGTGGTAATTGACGCCATGCTTTCAGTAACAGCTCTTGTAGGCAACACATGCAAAGCTTGCTATAACCTGGAACTGCTCATTTTCCATTTCGAGTCAGGTTAACAGAATGAATGTTCTTTTCCTCCCTCAAGTTTGAAATACAGAATCTGCAAACGAAACTGGATATGCGTCCCCATCAGAGAATGAAATGCAAAATTCATTATGAATCTGCAACTAGCCTTCTCTAAAACAGGTCATATTGGATCCCAGAAGAAAGGTGGTGATGAGCAAGCATGTGGAGCCTTCGCTATGAGTGGCAATGGGAGATATGGCTAAATTTAAACATACAATAATATCTGTTTGGAGGAAGCAATTTTTTTTATATACATACTGAGAGGTGAAATATCCTCCATAAGGTTAATCTTCAACATCAATTTCTATGTGCAAGAAAAATACCCGATAAAGTAGAATGTGTTTGAACCTGTTGTTGGTCATGTTTTAAGTGTGTGGTGCGACATGTGTGTTGAACTAAAATCCTTACAGATCTGAATGTGAAACAGTAGACACTGAAACCCTTGATTTGTCCACAGGGCAGGCACACCACGGGCAGGTTTCCTACATTGCTCCACCAATTCATCTTGATTCGGACCCGGAGAGACCGCCTTCGAAGGGTGAGTAATGACGCAATCTGTGTCTGTGGGCATGGTCAGATAGCCATAGGCATGAATGTATTTTATTGGTTTGTGCAGAAGAGCCTCCATGAAGAGAATTACGGTGTGCCATCCGGGGCACTCATTTGGGCAAATTAATTCCATTGACTTAAATAGAGTTGCACCAGACATAGATTTGGCTCATGCTCTCCATTCCTTGTGTAGATTTGAGATTACTGTATTATCCCAGGACCATTTAGTTCTCCCACGCAGTACTATATGCATTTGTGTTGGAGAACTGTCACCCTTAATCCTCGTGCAACGCTCCCTCGTTCCCTGATTCCACTGCATAGCCAGTTTTGGAGGGGACTCTTTCTGCATGCGGGCAGAGGTGGTAGAGGAACAGGGGGAGCTGATGGATCTGCAGCTACTCAAGGGTGGTGAGGCCGCACCAATGTTACTCCATTTCACAGCTTGATTTGGAGAATTCTCCCCCTATCTCATCAACTCCTGCAAAGTACAGTACGTTTTTGGCCTTGGCTTGGGAAAGCAGATTTTCCCCTAAGGGATGTACTCAGATTGTTTACAGAGTTCTTAGATCTTTTCTGTGCTTGTTTTGACTCCGTCTGTATGTGTTCGGGTATGTCAGCTCTAAGATACCGAGTCAACTGTATTTGGCTGCATCGTAGTAAGATCTATAAGTTAAAACCAAAGATGGATATGGAGAAATCTCTTGCTCACCCAGGGGAATGCATAGGAATATTTACTTTAAAAACAGGGTGGTCCTTTTGGGGGCAGGAGAGTAACATTTCATCAGGGAGCGAGTGATGATGATCTGTAGATGAAAGGAGAAACTAAGGACACAATAATTGCCACCAAGAAAATTGTTTAGGAACCTCTTTAAATACATTTGAGTAGTTAAGAAATTCATGGAGATGAATTTCTGTATAGGCAGCTTATTCCATAATTACCTACTGCAGTATAATTGAGACAAGACATGGCACTCAGTGGACCTCGGGTCTGATCCAGTATGGGAATTCCTGTCCTCCTCCTGTTACATAACTATACAACATGGGCAATTTCACATGCAGACGTGTTTCTCTGAGTGCACCATGTTTAAAACGCAACATGCAAGTGCAAGGTTGAGTACACTAATATGTGACACCAGGTGGGTAGGACCTGGTCCTAAATTGCCTCAGCCAGGGCACGCCATTAGCACAGAGGGCATGCTAGATATTCAAAGGAATGGTTCAGCAGAAAGACACAAATGGCAGGCAGTTGCTGTCTCTCTACACTATGTCAAGTATCAGGGGGTAGCCGTGTTAGTCTGTATCTACAAAAACAACAAAGAGTCTGGTGGCACCTTAAAGACTAACAGATTTATTTGGGCATAAGCTTTCGTGAGTAAAAAAGTGAGGTTTTTACTCACGAAAGCTTATGCCCAAATAAATCTGTTAGTCTTTAAGGTGCCACCAGACTCTTTGTTGTCTCTCTACACTGACTCAGCTCATTGATTACTATCACATCAGGACTTTCTTCTTCCCTCATCAGATTGTTCTTATCTGTTGGTGCTAAACAGTGGTTTCGGTGATTTAAAAACATGAGGGCAAATCAGTCCCTGCCCCCAAAAGCTCACACTCTAAGGCTGTGATCCTGCAACTAACGCAGCACTGGTGGACCCTTGGGCCCATGTGGTGCCCTATTGTCGTCAGTGTCTGTGGGAGCTCAGTAAAGTCATAGGGCAGATTTGGATACCTGTACCCCAGCTGATGAGCATCTTACTGTGTGAGTAGTCCCATCAGCGCTACTCGGTGTGAGTTAGTACATCAGAATCTGACTCTGAAAGGCTTCTTTTGCTTTACCCATCCATTGCCCCCAGTGTTCGGAGATTGAGAAAGTCTCAGCATGTGCATGGGCACTGAAACATATCCTGCTCCCCAAAGTTACCCCTGAACTTTGCAGCCTAAATTCAAGCATATTCTGTGTGCAGTGCTGGCCCCATTGAAATCCATGGACATTTTGTTATTCATATCAATGGGGTCAGGATTTCACCCTCGAAATGTAAGGCCTCTGCTGTCTTTCACTGTGAATGCGAGTGCATGCGTATGCAGTGCAGCAGTAAAGATCACAAACAATTGAATGAGTCTGACTATATATGTAAGCAGTTTCTTTGTTTTTGCTGCTTGGAGAACGCGGTTGCATTCCCAATGGGTGGGACATGATGGTCAGTGGCCCGTTCTCCATCTCTCGCCAAAAATGATTGTTCTCATGGAAGAAAGTGGACTGCTTCCAAAACAGGTGATGCTGATCATCCAAAATCCCATAAGGCTTTAAACTCTTGGTTCAATCTCTTCCCCATCGGAGTTCGCCTTTAGTCCAGACTGTCTTTTATAGTCTAGATCATCAGCTGTTTCTCTATTGCCTCCAAACAGTGCTTGTAACTTTTAAGATCTCTCAAAATCATTTTGTCAACTATGTGCCCTGTTTTAACAGAGGACTCCAGCAAGGCAGATGATGTCTCAGGCTGGGCGACCGAAACACCCAGCCTCTCATAACTTTCTCTGATATTAGTTGTGGTGATTCAGAACTTATATAGATTAGCTCCACTTAAATCATCCCCATGGCTTGCTGCAGAAGATCTAGGGGGACTGGGTCAGCAGCAGCCAAAGATGGTGCTGTCATGGGCGTAGCCACTGATGCAACAGCCCCAGGCCTATAATAGTTCTCTGCAATTTGCTTTCAGGAGGGCATAACTCATCCCCTAGGCCAGATCCAGAATGACACATCCATATGCTGACGAGAGTCAGATGAGCTGGAGAGACTGGTGAGAGCAGGAAGCGGCGTGCACCCAGCACGCTGCTGGCATTATGCCTCCCTGGCATGGCCTCTCTAGAGCCGCAGTGAAAAGGTTTTTAAGCAGTACTTGCTCAAAGAGCTGTGGTACATTATGTACTTGTATGGCACTTCTCATAGACCTGCCCAGTAACTCTGATCACACAGGTGATTAACATCGGTGGGATTCAGTGGGGATCATTGCCCCTTGTGTTGTGCTGTCCAGCGCAGGGGTCCGTGAGGCTCCCCTGTATCATTCTGTTATTGGGAGGGGGCTCAGAAACCCGGGTGATGTGCACACTGTAGGAAGCTAGGCAGATGGGAATGAGGCTCTTCCCCCCCTGAAGAAAAGGCTGTGGTTCTGCCCTCAATCACCATTGTTGGGGTTCCCCCAAGACCTCTTCCATGCCGTTCCCCAAGATATCGGTTTGGCTCCAGTCTCATGATTCAAGTTCCTTTATTTGGCAGAGAGCAAAGCTACGGTGAGTTGATCAGACTCAAGCGTAGGGGGCGAATACTGGGTATCCTACACATCCAAAGTTACCCAGCACATCTCTTCCTTTTTATACATTTACACATCACATTGTATTTACTATACCTTGTGTCACATGCTTTGGGGTTGGCTTGGGCACTGCCCTGTGCTGCTCCTGCCCTCTGCCTTGGAGCTGCTCCCGGAGACTCCTGCTTGCTGTGCAGGGAGGTAGGGGGGTGCTAATGTCAGTGTGTCCACCACCCCCCAGCTCCTGCACCCCGCTTACCCCTTCTCCATATAGAGCAGGGAATGGGACACGGATGGAGAGAGAGCTTGGGGCAGCAGCTGCTGTCTCAACTTCCTGATCCACTTAAAAACACAATGCACTTAAGAGTGGGTCAGCTTACTTACAGGGGCAGTGTGCATCTCTCTCTCTCTCTCCCCCACACATAAGGTGTGTGTCTGTCTCTGTCTGCTATGCTGTTTCCCCTCCCTCGTGTTCATGCTGCCTTGTGTGAGAGGCTACATTAACAACGTGTTAACCCTTGAGGGAACAGCTGGGTGCTAGTTCATCATTTAGCAGTAAGGCATTCCCTGGACAATATCCCTCCCTCTTCCACCCTCTAACTTCACCACCTCAACCAAGCTTCACAACCATCATAGCTGTGAACAGTATTAAATGGTTTGTTTAAAACGTATACTGTGTGTATATCTATATCATATATAAAAGCAGCAAAGAGTCCTGTGGCACCTTATAGACTAACAGACGTATATGAGCATGAGCTTTCGTGGGTGAAGACCCACTTCGTTGGATGCAAGATACAGATCCAGACTAACACAGCTACCCCTCTGATACTATATAATATATAGTTTTTTGTCTGGTGAAAAAAATCTCCCTGGAACCTAACCCCCCATTTACATTAATTCTTATGGGGAAATTGGATTTGTTTAACATTGTTTCACTTAAAGTCACATTTGTCAGGAACAGAACTACAACGCTAAGCGAGGAGTTACTGTAATGGGCAACAGCAGCTTAGGCTTTGAGATGATTCATAGAATCATAAGTTTTAAGGCCAGAAGGGACCACTGTGGTCATCTAATCTGACCTCCTGTGTACCACAGGCCAGAGAACTGCTCTGACTTACTGATAAAAAGCGCTGGGTATTTTCACTATCACTTCCCCCTCTTCTCCTCCTCTTCCTCCTGCTCCCACCACACCATGTTTCTTTGACACTGTTCTTCCTTTTGGCCTTTGCTGCCTTTGCCTCCTGCTTCTGTTTTGACTGCCTTAATTTCACCTTCATGTTACCTCAGCACTTAATTAACCACTGGGCACAGGTTGCTATTGCATTTAACTGCAGTAGGAAGAGCATTGTTGTCCACCTTGCAGTTTTAACTTTAATCACGCTAATACTAAAGAAAGCTGGGCTACAAAAATAAAAGCCTTCTGTTTTTGCATATGTAAGCAAAAATAAATTGTACGTTTTGAGTGCTGTTGCTGCTGTGATTATATTCAGTTGCAACTTTCAGCTGACAGATTTATTTGTAACTATCTTTTTTTTTATCACTGGTGACATTTACCTATATTATTGATGTATGCAATGCATTTTTCCAACCCTTCACTTTACTGAATAGAGTGTAAACTCCAGTAGTTTACTAGCACATTAGTGTCACCATACATTACAAGGTAATTACCTCGAGCCACCGCTCTATATAGAAACATAGTAATGGCACTGTAAATCATTTAATAAAAATAAGGTCCTAGATCAGCATTCACTTTTAAAGTTATTTCTCCTTCCCCACTCCCCATTAATTAGAAAATACGGTTTTAAATTAGTTTCATATATGAAACACCCATAACCATTCTTTTTACATCTACCTTTAGTAAAACAAATGGGACTATGTTGCAATAATTTTTATGTAATTATTTATATTTGTTCATATGCAAATTAATTCCAGAGGTAACTGAGGCAGTTTTCTCTATCGCTGAGTCCTAGAACTGCTGGAAATCAGTGCATTGCTCTATTGCTTCAGATGTAGTGTTCCAACAACTATGGCTTTGTCTTATTCTTTATGCATGGTCCTGAACTTGTTAACTGTCTGGACTGAGGGCTCATGCATAAAGATAAGGGAAACTCTATTTACTCTTTTGAGTTTTAGTTCCTGTCCTCGATAGATAGCTATTAGCCTTTCATATTTAAGAAGCCTCTTTCATTCGCTCAGACAGTTCCTTCGTTCTAAGCATTAAATGTTAATCACTAATTTGTGACATCAAACTCTTTCTGGATCCCCAGGTTGTGATCTCATAAACTAAGGATTATAACGTACATTACAAAAATGGTTTGTTTGTTTCTGACAACAGTAAAGAAGTTCAAAGATAAGCGGGACTCTAGTGTCTTGGCTTCAAAGGAAGTTTTACAGAATTAACGTATATAGCAATAACTGAAATGTAGTGTTTGGAGTGAAATTACTCCAGGCACTAAAATACAATGAATGAATTGAATTAAACTCACTGAATCCACATACTAAAGCTATTTATAAAGTTTTATAGAAGCAGATTTTGCTCTATATGTGGAATTATTTTAAGCATAAAATATATCCCTGGCTCTAAAGCTAGGCAGACAAAAGCAATAACCTACGTTGCTGAGATACTGTTCTGCAAACTGTTCCTTCAGGTGAAGCCTGTGGGGAAATGGGTGGCTCAGGGGGATTGTTAAAGTTGAACTGAAATTGTTTCAAAACATATTAATACACAAGTCAAACTTATTTAAGAGCCCCGGATTTACAAATGAATAATAGGTAAGTTAAATAGAGGGGACATCCTGTGGGCTTGCCCTCTTTCTATGAAGATTTCTCCAGGCAGCCGTCCAGTTTAGACCTCCAGTCAGATCCTTGGTCTCTTCTTTGAACCTTAATCTGTTTCTTTAAAAGTGGAAGACATAATGGAGTTTGTAGACCTGCAAAGTATGGAGGGAGGGGCAAACCAAGGTCGAAGGGCCTTGCCTCATAGCAGATGATGACCCTGGACATATGCACTTTTGGTCACAAGATGCTAAGAGATTCACTCCCCCTGTCACTCTGGTGTCTCCTCTATCCCCACTCCATATTTCATTGCCCTGTGGTTAGAACCCCACAGGCTTTATTGTTGGCAGCCAGGTCACAGCCATGTTTCCCACTTTTTTTCCATTTTCCGTGATTGAACTGCACTACAATAGCCGCCCCCTTGGGAGAGAATGCTCTTTGTTCTTTAGAATATTCTTTTGTTTCTCTCTGGGGCCCTTCCTTTATCTTTCCTCCAGCCTCCCTTCAGTTAGTTATGGCCATAGCTTACTGACTGCCTCCTCTTAGCCATGTTATTTTCCTGGGAGGAGAGGTTAGGTAGGGGACTAACCAGTTCCTGTTAAGCTATGTCATCAACTTACAGAAACTCATCCAGTGAGGTGGGTTCTTGGGAGCTGAGAGCACAAATGTTTCCTCAATGATCAGTTCAGTTCAGTTCAGTTCAGTGAGGCTTTATTGGTGTGGCAAGCCTGACAAACTGATGGGGGGAAAAGTTAGACCCCCAGGTATCTGTAAGAGGAGAGCTAGGTCTTGCTCACAGTAAGGCCATGTGCTGTGTGAGAAAGTGGGACCTGCACCCATTTGTCAGTACTGTCCATTCCCGTGCTGGTTCCAGCTTGCTATGTAGTGCCGGACCATTTCTGCCATCTCTCTCTATCTCCCAGAATGAGGCACATTTTTTCCTCTTTGCTGTTTGATGAGAAGCCTTTCACTTCCAGTGAGGAAGGCCAGCTTTGTAGTTGGTATGAGCATAGTGAGATGATGGGGAAAATCTTCACAAGTCAGAAGTTTGGTCCATGTCACAGTAACACATTCACTTAACGATGAGGGTGATTTATCATTCAAGACCTGAGATCAGTCCAGGGATGGTGCATAATAATAAACAACAGTGATGACAATCAGTGTTGTACACTATGGCTGAGAGATTTGGTTTCCAGTCTCCATCAAAATTAATGGGAGTTGGTCATCGAAACAGCTTATACAGCTTTGAAAATCTCAGTGCACATGCATGTTGGGGCACAATGTTACAACTATTGATAACCCTTTAAGGTGCCAACATATAATATTGTGAGCTGCTGGCTCCAAACACAATCCACACCAGACGTAACACGAGCCTGATTTATGCACAAAAGGAGCTTTCAATGAAGCACCACAAAATCCAAGCCTAAGCCTTCTCACCAAGCTTGGATGCTTTTAGGGTTCCTCTTTCATGGATGCTCAGCCCACTTCCAAGGAGATCTCTTTCTCTCTTGACTCGCTCCCTTATAGCTGAATGGGATAACGAGAAATCTAAACCCAGCAAAAGTTATTTAGCATTTTCCAGTGGGAATACCCCTTGTGGCTTTCAGGCAAACACTGCATGATCCGCATACCTAACAAATATTGCATACATTAAATGCTAGGTGGTTATTCACAATAATGATATCATAGATGGATTAATGGTATATAATAGCATTGCTTCTATAACCAAGTTTCCTTCAGCCCAATGTTTTTAACAATTACTGAGACTTGAATTAGTGAAAATACCCCTCCACACATTTCGGAAATGACATATGGTCAATTTTCATGTTACTTCCTGAACTGGTTAGAGCTTTTAGTACAGGGGTCGGCAGCCTTTCAGAAGTGCTGTGCCAAGTCTTCATTTATTCACTCTAATTTAAGGTTTCACGTGCCAGTAATACATTTGAACGTTTTTAGAAGGTCTCTTTCTATAAGTCTATAATATATAACTAAACTGTTGTTGTATGTAAAGTACATAAGGTTTTTAAAATGTTTAAGAAGCTTCATTTAAAATTAAATTAAAATGTAGAGCCACCTGGACCAGTAGCCAGGATCCGGGCAGTGTGAGTGCCACTGAAAATCAGCTCGCGTGCCACCTTCGGCACGCGTGCCATAGGTTGCCTACCCCTGTTTTAGTATATACAGCAGAACCTCAGAATTACTAACATCTCCGGAATGGAAGTTGTAACTCTGAAATGTTCATAATTCTGATCAAAACGCTATGGCTGTTTTTTCAAAAGTTTACAGCTGAACACTGACTTAATACAGCTTTGAGACTTTACCATGCAGAAGAAAAATGCTGCTTTTAACCATCTTCATTTAAGTGAAACAAACACAAAAACAGTTTCCTTACCTTGTAAATATTTTTGTTTCAATTTTCCATGTTGTTATTTTAGTCGTTTACATTTAACACAGTGCTATTGCCTGATAACGTACTTCCAGTTCCCAAAGAGGTGTGGGGTTGACCGGTCAGTTGGTAACTCTGGGGTTCTACTGTAGTTTGTTATTGTTTCTGGCGGTGGTGATGGTTGTTTTATTGAACTTATCTCTTCGTTGCTAGGGCCGGTGTTTTTTAAAGCGTTCAGCACCCACAATCAGACCCAGCTCTTCAAAATTGCTTAGCAGGTTGGGAGCTGAGTTCTTCTGAAAATGTGGTCATAAGTGGTACACGGGGTGCTGCCCGGTGCTGAGCCCTTTTGAAAACTCCGATCCTGGTGTAAGTGCCGAAATGGGAGGGGAACTCATGTGAAAAATCTGTCTCCAAGTGTGGATGCTGAGTTCCTGAAAATCTAGTCCTGAGCTTTTATGAACATCTGGCTGCCTGAGCCAGATTCTGCCCTGCTTGACACCCTACAAGCCCACACTGAAACCAGTAAGGTGGATGGCGGGGCTGAGTTTGGCCCATACCAGAATGTTTTATTTATTTTAAAAAATAAGCATAGCAAGTGAATATTAGGGACTTGGACTTGTTAAAACAAATCTCCGGGAAGCTTTTCAGGAAGCCTGCAGTGTTTCAGTTTGTTTTAATGAATGCAGCCCAGTCTACACCCTGTAACTACTGCTAGTCACAAACCGTTAGCTGCGTGCCTTTCACTTTTTAAAAAAAATGCTGTTGAACTGTTGCACTTACTTCCTTCGAATATGTGTTTCCATTTGAGAGGGGCACCCCAGGGCATTGCTGTTTATTTATCAGCTAACAGTGTTCTCTCCAGCAGAAAGCACGAGCTAACAGACTTTCTCAAGCAGGCGCGCTAAATCCAGCCTGCAGATGGAGAGTGGTGTAACCCTGTGTTTACATTGATGGAAGTAAGAAAAACATCATTTCACGTTGAGATTTTAACTCCTTTTAAACAGCATATTTTCCTATTGTCCTTACTGCTTAAAAAGGGATTTTTTTATATATTTACACCAATTAATCTTTGCATTGTAAGGGAGTTGTTCCTTGGAGAGCAGCATGTGGCCTAATTTTAAGATCCCCAGAAATGTTATTCGTTATAAGTTATAAAGAGCGAGAATATTATGTGCTAAGCTTAAAACAGACACAGACTTCTACCCCAGAGATTTTCTTTTCTAGAGTGCTTCATTTTACACTTTGCACTGTGACATCATTGGTGGAACTTTGCATTCTCCCACCTGACACTGGCAACAGCTGGCGATTGGAACAATGACATACACTCAAGCAGCACTAATCTAAAGTGAATGTCCTATTAAAAACCCAAACAAACAAACAAACAAAAATCTGTTAACTAATCCATTGTGGAAGAAGAATGCCATTCTATATACAACATGAGCCCCTTCTCAAACAATCCTATCACATCCCCCACCCCCCAGACTAATTTTTTGGCCAAACTTTCTTCTGGAATATTTATAGGGCAAATAACTGTTTTAAATGAGCAGATGGGGGAGGCAGAAGTCAAGCTGTTAAATTAATAAACATGTGTGGTACTTCATCAGTAAAGGAGTCCATTTTGGCATTTTTTCCTGATGATTTGTATGGCCTATCACCATTGCACCTGGTGCAGGGACAATAAATGGGCACTTAATAACCAAACAACGTGCAAACTCCTTCCATTATAACTTCATTATGTCAGAAATAATCGTCTATAACTAGATGTCAAATACATAATTTATGTCTGGCTCCCTTGTGGAATAGTGGCCACATGAATGAATGGCCCCATTAATGGGAAGGAGCTTTTACCGTAACTTTCTCTCTCCTGGTACCTGGTCCATTTTGTCATCTGGTATTAATTCTGAACCGATGCAGTGCTGCAAAAAAGGCCTGTTATATTTATATTTGTGTAATCAGAGAAGAGGGCACATAAATCATACATGAGATCAAATTTCAGGTCCAATGACTTCCATGGCGCACATCTGTTTTAAAAAGAATAGTACAGGTCTGTGGTAATTTTATGGAGACGCATAAATGTCCCTCCTTGTATCCCTTTTTGAGACATTAAAAGGGTTCCTGGCTTAGAATGTTAGTGAACACTTCCTCTGGGAGACTTCTGATGTGATCAAAGAAGAGCTTGGCTACTGGAAAGGCTTCATCTGTCACAGTGGCCATTTTAATCATCAGCCGCATTTTGCTTCTTTCTTCTGTTATGTCAGGCTACACCTACTGGTAGGGGTGTCCAGTGACATGGGTGTTGACATATGTTGTCAACACTGGAAAAATTAAGGGCTTTTTGTTGTTGTTCATTTAAAAGATCCCTTTGAATGTACATGCAAGCACCGTTGGTAGGAGTTTAAGGGCCTGGTTTTGCAAGCCTGGCTTGTGTTAAGTATTATGTATTTACATGGGTGGGTAGTTCCAGTGGTTTCCCTCCTGTCAGCCTCCCACAAGGGACTGTGTTCCTGCCATGTTGTAGGTTGTGAAGTGTTTAGGAGGCAAGTTGCTGTGGACCCTACATTTATTTCAGGGTTAAATGGGAGCTGTTGGATGCTGAACTCTTCTGAAATCTGACCAGTACAGTAGTGATGTGAGCGTTGTTTGGCAAAGGTCTGGAAGTGCAGGTTGAGTTAATGGGCCATGAATACGCTGTGCTGTCAGAGGAGACGCTGTCACGTGTCTTGAGTATTTTTAGAACCCACATGCACAATCTATTCTAATCAGAGTCCCTACACTCCAGAATTGCAGTCTTCCTTTCTGCTGCGCTGTTTCAGCATCACCTGGGAGAGGAGGCTACTCCCTGGGAGCTGTTCTGCTTTTGCCGATACAGTCCAATGTCAGACAGGCATCCTGGCAGCAGCAGGTAGGGAAGGGAGGGCGATAGGAAAAAGAGGAATTTGGCATGAAAGCATTCTAACACCTCTGCAAGTATCTGAGATCGGTGGTGAGAAGGCATGTGTTCTGTTTCCTTCTTGCCAGTTGAACTGAAGTGCTGAATTCCCTCCAGTTACTTGTGCCACTGTTCCACTGGTCTGTTGAATTAGCATCACAAGCAGCAGTCTTCTTCTCAGTGAGACAGGGAAGAGAAGTGGAGAAAGGCTCTGCAGATGGCAGACATTCAGCAGTGGTGCTAAGAGAAACTTTCGTGTTAGTGAAAAGGTCTAGGCCTTATCCTGCTGCCCTTACTGAAGACATCTTTTGGCAAAATTCTCTTCGAAATCAATGGCAGTTTTGCCTGAGTATGTCTGGAGCAAGGACTGCAGGATTTGGGCCTTTGGAGACCACAGAGTGCAGGAGAAGAAAGGAGACAGGAGATGAGGGTAGAGAAAAGAAAGGAGAGAGAGAGATGAGTAAATAAGTCACTCATTACTCACTTCTGTCCACATCCTTCTTCTGCTGTTCCTCCTTTCATTTTGCCATCCTCTGCTCATTCCTTTCTTCTCAGAACTCACTCATCCATCTGTGGAGGGAGATGTCTCCTCCTGGTCCTGCTTCATGCAGAGAAAAACCAGCTGCTCTTTTGGTATTTTGGGAGATTTTGCAATCTATACTGAAAGTGAGAGAGAACATTTTCATATGCTATCTCTTTTTATTATTCTTTGTATACAACCAAGGCCCCATAAGCATTTAACCTTGACACAGAACTTTATTAACAGTTCATTTGGGCCTGTACATGGCAGTCACAAATGTGTAAGTAACCCATTGGCCAATGTTTCTTGGGATAACCATTGATTTAGGTTGGGTTTAGTTATGACTGTCTGTTGTATGATCCTCACCTGTTGACTGCTTTGTACAACTGCATTAGCCTCAGTCTCAGTGAAGGCCATTTGCTGGCTTGGACATGGAAAAAGGAAGGGATCATGGATATCTGCTAATGGAACAGTGGCTAAAATATGAAACAATGAGGAAGGTCTAGGGCCCAGTCTAGATTTTTTTTTTAAACTGGAATCTAGACTATCCTTTGGGTTAGAACTTTAATGGTAGAGTGCATCCAGATCCCAGTTTCTGGGCAGACCTGCTGTACAGTAGAACCTCAGAATTACGGACACCTCGGGAATGGCGGTTGTCAGTAACTTTGAAATGCTTGTAACTCTGAACAACGCGCAGTTTGGGCTCCAGATCCAGCAACTGACCCTCCAGGCCAGGTTTCAGCAGCAGCTGAGTTCCCTACTGAGCGCCGTGAGTTTGCAAGCTTGTCCCCCTCCGGGCAGGTAGGGGTATGGTGTGTGTGTGTGTGAAAATAGCGTGTCTCTCGGGCGGGGAGGAAACCAGCATGTGCCTCTCCTGGCAAGGGGAGGGGTGAAAGCTGTACAGACCCCAGCCCTGGTCTTGCTCTGCTGGCTCCGGAGTTGCCTTGGGCTGGCAGGCCCAGCATCTTGGAGGGTGGGGGTGGGGACAGGCAGCTCAGATGTGCCTATCTTTCAGATGCAATACAGGCACAGTACTGTATTTACTTTTTTTTCCTCTCCGCTGCTGCCTGATTGGTTACTTCCAGTTTCACACGATGTCCATTTGACCGGTCAGTCCATAACTCAGGTGTTGGTATCTTTGAGGTTCTACTGTACTTATTAGTGACCTGCAGTTCAAAGAACAGCAAACCTTCTTTTTCAAGGTTTATTTTTTAACAAGTTAATGTAGCAGTTGGTTGTAGCTTACCTTGTAGGAAACAAGAAATCTGTTTGTACCTCTTTATGTCATAATGATTATAAGGCTAATAATTATTTTAGTCATCTCAATACATTTTTTTTTATTTGATGGATGAAAAAAATATACAGTTAACAAGGATTGAAATGTCAGCTACCTTTCAACAAGCCTTGTAATGTCATCTAACTTTTTAGCAGAGTTAATGAACATGTTTCCCACTGTCTCTGGGAAATGATTTTAGGATTAGCTCATGATTGAGATGTACATATTTAGCTAATGCAATATTAATGCCTCCTGAATCTTTGATTTATCATTCAGAATCTATCATATGGCTCTTACTTTAGGAGAAATACCGCGGTCCTTTCTGTTTTGGGAGTCTCCTCCTGGAAAAAATTTTGTTTGTACCTTTCCTCAGTTACAGCAATTACGGTGTGACTTAGGTAACAAGAAAAAGCTGCTAGGAAGTTCATTTTGGATAGACTTTCTTACTAATGCAGACCACTTCCTAGTAAAGAGAGCTTCCCCTTAAAAAAGTTTTAAGAGGCTGAGCTCTTCAGGAAAGGGACTGTCATTTTGTACAATGCCTAGCACAGTGGGGTCCTGGTCTATCCTTGGGGTTCCTCGGCACCACGATAATAACAATAATAAATTTATCCCCCGTCTAATTCCATTGAAGTCTAGGGATAAATTTGGCCCAGTAGCATTAATGAACTAATGTCTCCCTGGTATAAATAGTAGAAAAATAAGTGAACAAGTGACTCAGAATTACCATGTGCCTAGGTCATGCCAACAAGGTCACCGGTTAGTGAGTATCAAGCCTCGTTGACAAGATGTCAAAGAAGTTAATAAAGTGCAGTGGCACTCTTTAGCATTGTCCATCTGTCTTCCTGTGCTTCATACAGTTTAGATGTATCTTAATGGTTGATGAGTTGGTTTAATGTGTTCTAATTGGAGCTCATCAGATTTAGCCATGATGTGATCGCACACTGAAGAGTTATTAAAATCAACTTCCCATGTGCCTTTGCAAGAAAATGTGTGAGGCACACATTTCTCATTACTGCTGTCATCTGGTACTGTGCTGCATCGAAACAGAAAACGTGCTCATTAGGTGACTCCTCAAGGAGCCTTCCCATGTGATTTAACTTTTCATCTGTGAGTAAACAGAGCTTTCAAGCCAGGCAGCTGGTGTTTGTCTTGAATCAAATCAAAAAATGATTTGAGAGGAGAAGGACAGATATTCACCTGAGTATCAGGGAGACTGATGCCTCTCAAATGTTCCCTCTTTGAGCCCAGCTCTTTGGCTGTTGAGGTTTTCACTCTTACCTTCATCTGTTGTTGAGCAGAGGGAAATTCTAGTTGTTTGGCGTAATAGGTTCAGGGGGAGAGTGCCTTTTGGGAGTAGAGTGCCTAACTGCCGTAGGCCCTTTTGAAAATCCCATCCTTAATAAATATGTATTCAATAAAGATAAATAGATTGATCAATGTTATGGAACCTGGGTCATGGCTCCATAGTTAAGGCTGTTACCTGGTTCCCATCATAGACCAAGACACGGGTGGTCAGGCCTAGTGGTCAGACCAGTGGGCAGCCAGTCCTACAGGTCAGAACTGGAGTCAGGAACCAGGAGTTAGAGCCAAGGGCCAAACCTGAAGTCTGGAACCGATCAGGGGAGCAGGGCTGGAAACAAGACAGGCACATGAGCAATTGCATGTACAGGGTTATGTGTTGAGCACCCATTTGCCTAATGTTGCTGCTGAGTTTAAGACCACGCAGGCTGGTTCTTCCACCCAATTGGGTGGTCTGGCCAATCATTTGATTCTGCTGCAAGCCAGCTGTGATTCAGCTGTGGGGCCTCTCTTGCTCGCTAGGGAGCTGGTCCTGGTCCTGATTCCTGACAGTTCCATTCTATCTTGTCATTTTGACTGGGAAAATTGATTTGGCTTGATAATGACTATATTTACTCAGAAGACATGTGAGTCCCTTTCACTCAGAAATGGCTTGTGAGTGCCTTCAGACTAGCCATGTAATTATATCTGCTTGAAAACCAGTGTGAAGGCTGCATTTGAAGAAACAGGGATGGTGCTTGATGGAGATATTAGCAATGGTTGAATGTAATTGTAATGATTCTGTGCATGTAGGCATGTTGGAGTGTGACTGACTGTGAGTTTGGGTTGCGGAGTTCCCTGGGGTATGAAGAAACAATGGGAGGATGCTCTGCATGGCGAAGTCCTTGGCGTAAACCAACCTAAGAGGCTATTTGGGCTAGGGTGTGTGGAGAACTGAGGGCACAGTTCTGTCTACGGGCTTTGTGCTGTGTTTCTACAGCTGCAGAATGAACCAAAAACCCTAACTAGGGGTGATGAGTTTTGGACAAGACCCTACTGTGTGATTGTTGGTGGCTGGGGAGTGACGTGGGGACTCCATCTGTTTGTAGTGAGCATTCTGCCATCTGGTGGCTATCGGTGGCGGAGGGAGAACATAAGGGTCTTTCTACAGCTGGCGGCTAATGGAGACTTTGATCTTGTTCAAGGGGTAGAGCCATGTGCAACAGAGTTTACACACAGATACAGACAAACATATCCTATAAAGGAATCAGATTGTTTCTCCTAGAGGATGGGAAAGAAGGGAGAATGAGAAGATAGCAATTGCTTCTTTTATAAATAATATTTTGAGGGATTCATATAGTCGGGTGACGGGAGTCCCATATATATATAATCACAGATTGACTGTGGAATTTGTTTATTTGTACCAGTGGATCCCTGGCAAGATGGCACCCAGTTCTTATGGATAAAAATGGTCAAACTGTGTTCATTGAAAATTGCTCTGATTATGGATACTAGCAGTTTCATATCTTGGGTTTACAATCAGAATTCCACTGCAGGCCTGCTTTCATCTTTATTTCATGTTAAGTGCTGTTTTGCATAGGAAACATTTTTTTTTAAAACGTATATGTACACACATGCACTAACCGACATGAAGCAAAACACTGGTGTAACTGAATAAACAATACCATGGCGTTTTAGGAATAAATGAGAATGAGCATCATCAGGTCCTTTTAAAATTCATACATTTTAATTTGTGAATAAAACACATATATAGTTTCTAAGTTCCTGAGGGCCCATTGTAGCAAATCCTACATACCACTGAAGTGTAACAAGCTTATTTATATTTTATGGTGCTTCTCTATCAAGCTGTATTATTATGGATTGTCCAGACTCCATAACAGTTGCTAAGGAAAAGGAACATTATGTTAATATTGTGTAATAATGACTGTGCAAGTTGGGTTCTATCACACAGGACAAGTTTAGGAAAAAAAGGTGACGTTAATGCACCATTTTGATGAGAGACTTGATCACCTGCAGCTTATATTTTAAAAGAGAAAGAAAGTTTGAAATCAAGAAGCCATACAGAAAATGAGAGCGAGAAAACAGAACATTTTAAGAATTTATTGACAGCACTTTAAATTTACTTAACAGTAGGAATCTGGAATTGGCTTCACAAAGAAGAAATCTGGCAGGAGCAAACAAAAAGCATTTACAAAACATTCTAGGTAAAGAATTTGTCTCTCATTAAGCATTCTCGTGAACAGATGTGTTGAGCATATAAGCAGTACTTGGGTCTTTAATTCTGCTGTTTCCTGACCAAATGATATCTACAAAGAGTTTTAAGTGCTCTCTGAATCACTTAATGTTTGGTTGGGTATAGTAACAAGTTACAATAAAATAATACGCTAACATGATAAAATTCCAATGTATTTGTGTAACTGTATAGAATTAAAGAACAAGTCAGCATCACAAGGTCATGATTTCCATGGCAGATAATGTAAGATACAAATGCTGTGTAGATAAGCACTATAGAAATGCCTGTAAATAAAATAAATAAGGAAGGATGTTGGCATTCTTCTTAAAGGGAAATTCTAAAATATGTCTTCAGTATCAGAACTGCCTTTGCATCAAACAGGCATGAAGAAAGTGGTTCAGATAAAATAAGAACTGTCCTGAACTTTCACTTAAAATCCAATCTATCCCTTATTACATTATGTGTGTTCTGTATAACTAGTGGGTTGTGATACTCTCAATATCACTAGCAAACAAGCAGGAGTTGCCGTGACATGGCACCTGGAATTTCCCAGAATCACTAGTCTTGGGAACTTCAATAACAATAGACGCTCACTGAGGGCAGAAATTCAAATCGGCCGTATTTAAACAAAGTTTCTCCCAAGAGTAACTACTAAGGGCCAGAAACTGAGAGAATCTAAAGCTGAGTTCAGCACCTGGAGCAGCAAAGATCAGAATCAACCAGCATCATCTCCTCCTACACCTGTCCCCCAGTCTGGGCTGAAGGAGCACAGTTTACCCAACTAGGAGCAGCTCCGTTTTCCCATACGCTAGATCAGGAGCTGCGTTCACGAAAACACTGAGGGGCATAGGGCTATTACACCTTAGTAAAATTTTGTTTACCATTAACTTCAGCTTGTGGTCACTCTATTCTGTTATTGTTAGGATCGTCTTACCTTTTAACTTGTAGGCTCTCTAGGACAGGGATTGTCTCTTTATGGGTATTTTTGCAGGGTCCAGCATGATGGGGCCTTTGATCCTTTGTGGTGCCTTCAAGCACTACCACAATGTTAATGGATAATAATACAAATATTTATAGCTTGCCATGGGTGTGTCTACATGACTAATAAAGTGTTAAAAGGACAAGTCCCTGGCCTGAGTGTTTATCCTCTAATTTAGACAAAAACAATACAATATGAGAAGAGATGAGATGGAAAAAAAGCAGTAGTTGGCAATTGGATGGGTGTCAGCACTGGAATGCTAATTGAGAGAAATGGATGTGAAGGAGGGATTGAAAAAAGGAGAGGGAAATGTCTCGATGCATAGGAAAGGGGATTGGGTGGGAGGAAACAGGAGCAGATATATAGGTGTGGGTTGGAATGGTCTGGAGAAGAGAAGCCTGGACTTAATGAGGAAAAGAAAGGAAGCTACTAAAGGAATCTGGGAAGGGACTAATAGGCTGAGAGCAGCAGGAAAGGTGAGCTACATGGAGGAGGTTGCAGCGTTAGAGGTGACAGTGGATCAGTGGTTTAATAGTTGGGGAAGAGATGGATTCTAGAGATACGCAATTATAAAGTAAGACATTACAAAATGTAATAAAAGGCTGCAAGAAGAGGGCTGTTGCAAGGTTACAATTGTCCTGGATGGCTAAGCCAGAGTCTTATTAGACAGAAAGAAACAGAGAAAGGTGGAGAAGAAAGACGAGGAGAAAGATGTTTGTTGGAAATTAACATATCAAAAAGAAATCTCAGTCTCCCATCTCAAGAGCTGCTGAAGACTCTGCTATATGAATGTTGGTGTGAGCTGGTTTCCTCTCCCTGTCTGAGCCAATCAGAACATCTTTCAGGATCAGGAGAACGGTCCAATGGATGTGTTAGTAAATCCCCATATACCAGCGTGTACTGGCGAGGTCCGGCTGAGGACAGTTGTGATAGTGAAACTGTCTGTCATGGTTTGCTACCAAATGTTTTGCCGAAAAGCAATGCCACATATGTGTAGCCGCATTGGCTCACCAAAATTACCCAATCAGAGCAAGTTTCCACTGGTCCATGCATGGCAACTTCCCTTCACATTTCAGCAGATTTTATTTTCTTGCATTAATAATTTTGCTACCTCTGACCCAGCAGCCTTTATGAACTCCTAGTCGGCAGTCCCGTTAGCTCAGACAAAGGCTACATACAAATTTGCTCTGATTTAATTTAGCTTCAACCTGGTCCCAATCAACTTAAATTAAAAATGAAATAAAATCTGGTTTAAATTGACATAAAAGCCTCCACACAGCAATGGATTAACTCAATCGTTTATTAAACCACACCTTAAATTAAACTGGCACAACTCTTTCTGTAGGCAAGGTAACATCACTCCTTGAGTCCATTCTCTGGTTGGGTTTTTAAATATCATGGAGAGAAGTGAAATGCCTTTCTTGCCCCCATTTACCCACCTTGCACAATTGAGGGTTTCAATCCAAGGAAGACTTTAACACTACACCCAACAACTAATAAGGATCCCCAAAGCCCAGAGCAGATTACTCATTGTCTTCCTGAGCTAAATCCATTGAATTATAATGGGCAGACTCAGCCTCGAAGGCTTCATTTGCACCCCTTCCTTGTCAAGGCAGACCCTGATGACTCATAAGGTCACAGTCAGACAGTGGTGTACCAAGTCCAGGCTCATTCTTGGGACACTCCATTCACAGTAATCAACCAACAGTTTTAAAAGCATGTGCCCCCTTATGGCCTAAGTTTCATTCTTATCTTTGAGACACATTGCTGCTCTTCGTTTTGTTGGTTGGATAGTTGCAGTTCAGTGTCGGTGCCCCGACTATAAGCACCAGGGCTGACACTATAGGTATTTTGCAATCGTTCATTTAAGTAGCTGAAGCTCCGTGGGGAGAAGTCTATGAAATGGCATACGCCCAACCTCTACACTGGAGGGCTCGTAATACAGAGAGTTTAAAATGCACAAGTGAGTGAAAAAACCAACAACAAATCCCTCGTTTGATTATTAGTGATGTAACTTACCCCAAGTATATAA
This sequence comes from Trachemys scripta elegans, assembly GCF_013100865.1. Lineage (NCBI taxonomy): Eukaryota > Metazoa > Chordata > Testudines > Emydidae > Trachemys > Trachemys scripta. The sequence goes on from NC_048302.1 coordinate 5,052,458, forward strand.
AAACAAATAACACAGGATGAAATAGTCTACAAGTAGGAAATTTAGAGGTAATTCTATGCAGGTGTCTTGCAAATTAATTTACTTTATTTCATTTTTATTTTCTCTTTCCTGTTTTTTTTTCTAATGAGATTTTTAATCAAGCTTCTGTTTTGTTCTCAGACTAAGCCTTTTTTAGCCTACAGATTTTATTTATTTATTGTACGTTTTTGGAATAAATGGAGACATGGCTGAAGGGCAGTAGGCGCTGAGCATAATTTTGTAGGTGAATTCTTGCTTTTGAGTTTCGGTTCAAGAGGCTACCTTACCACATGGTGTTTTAATATAGTTTGACCTCAAACTTCTCCTCCACTTGGCTTCACATATGCAATGACACAGCTGCTGACGGGGAGTCATTTCCTCCAGGAAAGCCTGCCATGCCAGCAGTAATATGCAGTACTAATGACATATATAATAGTTTAAATAGTCTATTATTTTTATTTTACTTTTGAAATCATTAAGGGCAGCTGCTACTCATTACTGAGTGAGACAAGCTATCTTGTTTTCTAGATCAAAATGTCTTCTCTTTATATTGGAATGAAAGTTTGGCACTTTGATGCAAATAAGATTAAGAAATAATGTACAAATAATTTTAAAAATACAAAAAATGAAAAAAATGCCATAACGTAAAACTTGAAAGACATTTTTAGAATTCCCCAAAATGAAAATTTTCCCAAATGAATTTTAATTTGTATTTTGAAATATATTTTTCCATAGGAAAGTCCATTGTAATTGACACATTTTAAAAGAAAATATTTCTATTTCAAGGAAGACGACATTTTTCATAAAAAAATGTTTTGAAAAATTTCCAGTCCGCTCTAGTAACTAGTCATCTCTGGGTCACGAGCCTGAAGCAAATGCCGGACTGTAGTGGGTGACTGAAAGCCATGATGCTTTTCAGAGGCACATGTGAAATACGTTGGTCACAGACCTGTTAAAGACATGGAAGTATTTACATCACCAAACTGTCCTCACAGTCATTGTTGATTGTCATCCTGGGTTGTGGTCTTATCAGAGACCCAACGGGTCCTGGAGTCTGAACTACTCCTCTTTAAGCACAGTCCCTCTAAAGCAGGTTTGGGGTACAGTGTTTTAAAGGTATGAATGCAAAATTCCTCTATTCATGCTGTACCTGTGCTGGGAATGAAGAGTTTCATGCAAATCCATCCCCTTCCAGGAGCACTTAATTATCAAAACTATGAAAATACACGTAAAATTCCAGGCCTAGGGAATGTACAGAAATACCAATTTTTTCTGAACCAGTTCAGTCCACCTCTTGATTGGAAATAATAATAATAATAACTTAATAATTAATAAAGATTATGATGCACACTTCACCTTGAATGATAACAAAATATGTTAACTCCTTATGCTTAACCATCTGTTTCACCTTGAATTTAGCCGTGAGACTCTGAGTATCTTTCCAGCCCTGAAGAAGAGCTCGGTCTGGCTCAAAAGCTTGTCTCTGTCACCAACAGAAGTTGGTCCTCCCTCCACTTTGTCTCTCTCATAATATCTTGGGGCCAACACACCTACACCAACACTGCAAACAGTAATACATTATGACAGTCATCTCTAACGTCAGATTCCTTCTGAATTTGTCAGCTGTTTATTAAAGAGGAGACATTTCTGTACATTATCAACCCTACTCTCTTGGATGTCCAGTTTGCCTTTACTAGTAGATGAAAGTGGGCATAATTAGCAGTGGGCAAAATTAGGAGGTTATAGCTTGTCGGACAGCCAACAGAAAACCTAAGAAATTATAAGTAACATCACCCATTGTCATTTGTAGTCCTGATATGATTGAAGTCAGCCCAGGTTTCCCAACTCTGCTGACAAAACCATTTACAGATACTAAGTGTTTTTAGTAAAAATTCTCTTCCTGAAAACAAAAGGAAAAATTTGGCATAAACTAAAAGCTGTTCGCTGTCATTTAGAGACCAGATTTTATTATTTTGTTTTGTTGGTCGGGGCATATGATTAGTCATTTCATGCTGTCATGAATACGTCCAAGTTCCTTGGTAAGTGATTTTCAATTATGGCACACTATAACCTTCCGGTTATTTATTTGGCATACTTACTCTAGGTAATGGGAAATGTTCTCGTTGGAACTTTACAAGCCTTGGAGGGTTGCGGGGGGAAGGGGATCTAATCATCTCAGCTGGCCTCTTGTTGCTGACACAGCATAATAAATGTAGGTGGTAGTTTCTAAAACAGAAAGACAATTGCTAGAAAGACATGCTTTATTTTGCGCACATAACAGTGAAATGGGACATGTAATGCCTCTGTTGTATTTATTGGGCACCATTGTCATTTATCCACACACAGGAATGAGGTATATATTTTTTGCACTTCCCGTTGGAGTGTATGTTCAGAAAAAAATCCCTAGAAAAATGGCACATGAGCAATTTGCTTTTGCAATCAATATCTGGAGATATTAGCATATTCCTTCTGCTTATTCGCACAGTGATAAATTAGACCCTGGAAGTATGCTCAGAGGGGTTTTAGAGAACACTGACACGGGTGGGGGGGGGGAAACTATGTGAATAAAAAGCATTTCGGACCCGGTAGTAGCCTATGTAGCTGGCTCCAATGTAGAAGTCTTGCAGCAATTCAGTACAAAAGGAAAAGAAGAAGAATGTGGGAGGAAAAGTAAAATACCAGAAAACAAAGAGTTGCATGAACCGCTAATTAGTGCAGATTCCACCCAGCCACAAAGGAGAAAAGCTGGGAAGCTATTGGAACAGCTTTCCAAAGGTCATGGTGGATTCTCCATCACACGCTCGGGGGAGGGGGTGAACGGGTGGGAAGAGGGGGGCAGGGGTGGGAAGAGGCAGGATGGGAGTGGGGCCCTGGGGGAAGGGGCGAAGTGGGGGCAGGGCCTGGGGCAGAGTGTGGGGGGTGTCAAACACCCCCTGGCAGATTAGAAAGTTGGCACATCTGTTTCTGAACTGTCCCCTTCCTCGCGCCCCCCCCCCCCAACATGCTCCTTACATTGAATCCCATCCTGCGAGGCGGTGAGCATCACTTCCATGGTGAAGTCAATGGGAGGTTCGGAGATCAGGGACACACACACACACACACACACACACCCCTACCTTGTCCTGAAGAACCTACTGTCTGTAGCCCTCTCTTGTCTCGTCCTTAGATGGTATGCTCCTTGGGGCAGACGTCATCTTTTTGTTCTGTGTTTGTACAGTGTCTCGCACAATGGGGTCCAGGTCCATGTCTAAGGCGCCTCAGCACTACGTTAATAGAAATAAGCAATAATATTCTAAGTTGAGCTCAGGGCCTGATCGTCATCTTTCTCAGGCGTTTACAGTGTCCTGCTGATTCCTAATGCAAACAAGGCATAAATAACAAATAGCTTCTCATATCTGTAGCCACATTTGAATTAACTTGATGTCAGCATGCACCATCGTGCCCGTTACGTTTTTATTTCAGACACTGGCTTTGCCTCCCGATGGTTTCTATGATGGCAAGCTTCGGAAGGCATAGCTTTCTTGGCATAAGTATGAAATAAGTTGGCAAGTAACTTCTGGAGGCTCCCCCGTGCCATGCCCCCAGCTGGGACTGCAAAACATCCGGCCACCTCCAGCTCTTTGATCTTCTCTTTGTTCTCAGCGAGGAAACAGGAACTGCGATTTACAGGCAGGTTTAAGATGTATGGCAGCCTGTGTTTCTTGTATCCTCATAGTTGTAGATCAGCTATTGCATCTCCGCACCTTGCTAGCTAACAGGAAAGAGGAGGCGGCAGGGTGTAAGTTTAATGTTCTGTGCAGTGGATTGTTCGTCTAACCCCGATTCTTGCATTTAAAGTCAAGGGACATGCATTTCATATGCTGTTTTTTTTTCCCCAAGGCTGTTTCAGGCCAGCTGAGATGTGTTCTGAATGGGCACTCCATATACTGATACATGTTAAGGGGATCAGAGTATGAGACTAGAGATCAGAATCAGATCAGCAGGGAAAAGACATCTCAACCCACTGTCTAGTGACCTCAGGAGACAACTCCAGAGTTTTGTAATACATTATAGAGGATGGGATGAGCGAAGAGAGGAAAACAGAGGTCTCCCAAGGACTCCCCTGTGGAGATGGCTGCAGAAATGATTGAGTAATTGATCACTCCATTTAGGAACAATGACAGTGTAGCAGAGCTGTTTAGGGAAGCTGACATTACTAATTGGATAGCTGAGAGTATTCTGTACGGTAGACAATCGAGGGCAGCTCTTTAAGGGTCAGGTGGTTTGCCTTGTTACAGCAGCAGTTTGAGATAAAGGGGAACCAAAGGTATTTCCAGTGGAGGGACTGAGCAAGACTTGGCTTGCCCTGAGTCTATAATCACCCTGACACTTGTTTTATGCTTCTGTTCTTGTCGGCAGCCAGTATTCCCAATGTATATGTGCTACTATTCCGAAAAGCTGGGAGGTGGATTATTAGAAGGGAAATAATCTAGCGACGGGATTTAACCTCTACAGAAGAAGGGGGTTAAGCACATGATTTGCTTAAAATGATGAGGGCAGCTGAATGTAAGACTTCTGAGCTTCACACAGAGTGCAGATTATAATATGCTGCAGCGCCTCCTTCATGAGTAGGGAGAAGAGAAAGCAGAGGAGAGTTTTCAGCCCACCGAAATGAAATCACTTACGTGCAGGGTTCCATTCTGTTGGAATTCAGCCATGCCTGAGTAACGCCAGAGAGGAGTTTTGTGTGAGTGAACTTAATTTTGTCCACAGCAAGAGGTCTATTGTTTGCCAAATATGATGGAATTCCCAAGCAGGGTGATATGATCCTCTTTTCAAATCATACCTCTGATATGGATTCTTGGGGGGATTTTTATCCCCTGCTCTGTGAGGTAACAGGAAGTGGTAGAAATTGCTAGGTGGTATTTAGGAGGTGTGGGTTTAAATGGTTATAATCTACAAGCTCCCCGGGGAGGTGGCTGTAAATTACTGCTTACTGTTGGTTCTGAGGAAATCTAGTTTTTTTTTGCTTTCACTGTACAGTATTCTGCTGTTTTCCCTCAATAAATATCTGAAAACTTCTGGAGAAAATAGTACCACACAGCACTGTAAGACAGTGAGGGTCAGTCAAAACACATTGCATTATTAGGTTTGAACTGCATGTTACGCTGACACTGCTAGATGCAGATCAAGCTCCATCAAGGGTTAAAGCATTCACATTTGGATGGAGATGGTGGGTGTTTGGTGGTGCAGAGAAGGGCTTGGATTGGATGCAGTTGACGTGAAGGACTGGGAAATGCTACTGTAGTATCTCACTAAGCCCCGAAATAAAATTCAGCTCACCTGCCAGCATCCCCACAAAGAGCAGCGTAAGTGCTACACTTTTACCTTAAGTACTATAACCATTGTCTCAGTCATTTGAAAAATCAGTAGAACATTATTATTCTTCATTGGTTGCCATGGCACTCAATGCATTCCATGTGCAAAGTATAGAAGTAAATTTGTTTTACCTGGAAAAAGTAATTGACTATTATTTTTTGTTTTTAACAAAAAGGTGAACCTTTTTTTCCAGTTTGTACCTTACTTTCAGTTTCCTTCCTATGCATGCCCATGCTGAAGATTCTTAGCTGGTAAGATGACCAGCAGCAATCTGGTTAAAGATGTTGGCATTCATATGTTTATAATTATGGTGGCTAAAGTTAGCCCTCAGAGTTAGCACCTGTATATAATATCAGTAATGGATCTTCATTCTTCTTCTAGCACTTGTCTCTCAGCAGGCAGATTCCAAAAATCACAACTGTCTCACAATATCACACACACCAGTGATTGAGCTCACTACCAGAGTAACTGAGTGAAGTTCTCTGGCCTATGTTATGCAGGAGATTAGACTAGATGATCTAATGCTTCCTTCTGGCCTTAAAAACTATGATAATCCAAACTGCATAATCCAAAGACATCTCTTCTTCTTGCTAAGGGAGCGGTAGCATGCTCTGATGTGGGTACTGTAATGAAATTTTGCCTGACTACATTCCCCCTCCAGTTTCTTTTGGATATGGTATCATTTATTTCCTCTCAGTTAGTGCTTCCACGTGTTATTAAACTGTTGCCATAGTCAGCACCAAACATGGCTGTCTTTCAGTGATGTATGTCCTTCAGTGGTCTGTGAATGTTTTCTAGTTGCTCAGAGAGTTCCTTCTCTAATACAAATAAATAATAAAAATAATATGCTAAGGGACTGATTTTCTTTGGCGCTGCAGCACTGGTAGTCATTCACACCACTGTTCTTATCCAGTAGCATTTTACACCCCCTCTTCACTACTTTGCACTGGGGTAAATGTCTACACCAGGTGCAGGACAGAAGAGTATGGGGCCCTAAACTCTTAAAATGCCTGGCTTTTCCACTTCAACTGATTTTCTGTTGTTCCAGTTTGTTATCGACAAGTGAAATGGAAGCCTTAGTGTTCAGTTCTAGGCAGCTGTTCATCCAACACCCACAGCAGTGTACTCTGCGGGTATTGGGTTATTTAAAAAAAACAACCCAGCTCCTCCCCTCTGTAGCAAGCTGGGGCTCACCGGTGCGGCACCTCCTGCTGGTTGTCAGGGAATTAGCTCGATTCCAGCCTCAGAGTGCCTCCTGCTGGCCGGTGTCTCCCCTGCCCTTACCTGCCCCTCTGCAGTCCTTTTATCTCCATCACTTCTAGCCCCATGTGCCTCCCAGACCCCGGTGCCCCTTCTCTTAGGGTGCTGCCCCACAGCACTGCCCCCACACTCTGGGTCTCCCCTCTCAAGGGAACCCCAACCCCCTATACCCACCTTGCCCCAATGGCTACTGCCAGTCACCATCTAGCCCCTTCTCTCAGGGGCAAACTGCAGTCTGAAATGGCCACTCATCCCTGGCAAGGGTTGGACCTGCTGTCTTTCTAGCCCAAGCTGCCTCCCTGCAGCCCTAGTACCTCCCCTGGCCTTTAGCAGGGCACCAGCCTGGGGACTCACCAGGCCAGAACTCCTCAGCTCTGCCTGCCCTTCCCCAGCCCTGCTCTGCCCCAGGTACCCTGCTTGCCCAGGCAGCCTGGTCCTCTCTGCTCCCCAGTTGGAGCAAGAGTCTCTCCCACTCTCTCAGCCTGCCTTTTTATCACGCCAGCTGTGCCCTAATTGGGTGCAACCACACCTGTGGCTGACTACCCAACCCGCCTCCCTTGGCTGCTTTTAACCCCTTTCTGACTGGAGCGGGGTGACCACCCCGCTAAACCCTCTCCTCTCTTCCAACCCGATCCCCGGAGTCAAGCTAACGCCATGCTGTATCTTCCCTGAAACCCCACGCCGATCACACGTCTCGCTTACCGCAAAGGTTCCCTACTGAAAATGTGGCTTCTACTGAGGTTCCCAGGCTCAGTCTCTGTATGATCTGTTACATCCCAAGTACCCAGACCACTAGCCCCAAATGTTACCTTTGTGGGATATATTTTCAGCGAAGACCGACATGGGAGTAGCTGGATCAACTTGCTGGGTCCATCCGGTAATATTTGCTAAAAAAAAAGAAACCAAATCTGTAACCTGGCGGTGGAAGAGCTTTGAACTTGGGAGATGTTGGTGTCTTACTGGCCTCATGGTTAAAAGAGCCCAGCATTGTATCCATCATTTATAGACATGAAGAATGGTGTGTTTTCTTTGATAGGAAATTGTCTGTCTCCTGCTGCATATTTACGAGTACAGGGGCAATAGAGAGGATTAGTCAACCCTTCCTGGGAAACGGTGGGGTTATGTAGGGAGAGTCCAATGTTAACTGGTAGTCAGTGATCAGAAGGGTCTGGGGAGAAAGGGGGAAGGCTGGCCCAGTGCTGGCTGGGGGAGGAGGGAAAGAAACAAGGCAAAAGCAAGCTAAAGAGGTAGCAACAACTCTAAGCCGAGGGCATGGTCCCACCTGTGCATGCTGTAGATGAAGAGCAGAGGGTGGTCGGGATATTCAGTAGTGCTCTGCAGTTGTTGTAATGTTATAAAAAGACATTGGGCTAGATGCTGCTTCCATTCAAGTCCCCGACTGCCCTACATGTCTGTGATTCTCTGATCACTAAATCAGTGCTAGGTGTGAGCGTAGCAAACAGAAGCAGACATTTTAAGGGCCAAATGCAGAGGTGAGTCTATGAGACTCTTGGGTTGGTTTAGCCTCTTTCTGCCCCTTACAGAAAAAAATTATACCTATTTATATTCACCCTATCAAAGACTGAGTTAGTCCTTGTTTAATTAAACCGGTGCAACTCAGTGTAAACTGGTTCCGTTAAAGCAATGCAAACCCGTGTGGGCACTTTTACATCAGTTTAAGAGAGGCTTATTGCATTTTAGCTTAAACCTGTTCTTAATCAGCTTAAATTAATTGAAATAAGCCACTCTTAAACCGAATTAAGAGTGTTCCCACAGCCCTTTGCATGGGCTTAAGTAAATCCATGTAAAAGCACATAATTCACATTGAATGAGGAATGAGCCATTTGAAACACAAATAGTGTGTCAGGAGGAAAGGCTACAGACATTACTAATATGGTGGGTGGTTTTCATGGGAAACACTGCCTTTGAATCTATTGCTTTTCTTCCTTTCTGCAGCTTGATGCTGTTGATTACGAAGGGGGAAGAGGTTAGGATATATTAGCTACTTAGAAGCTAGAGACAACTCACAATGCCAGAAAGTAAACTTAGTTCTGATTAAATTTTAATTGCTCCCAAGTTTCCACTAGTTACGTGCTTTAAGTTTCACACCATCAGAAAGCACTCGTCAGCCGATGTTGTGTGTAAGAGGAATTTGGCTGATGTTAGCGAAATGCTGGAGATGATCCAGGCCACGAGAGTTGCAGTGTATAATAAGTCTGAAAATTTGTAGGCGTCTGAAATAAAAATTGAAGACCTGGAAATAGCAATAACTGGATACAATCCTCTTCTAACTGAGAAAAAGTCACAACATTGAGAAATTGCAACCAACACCTGGAAAACAAGTTCAGGTTAAGAAATGCAAAGTCTGTCACGGGTTCACGGAAGTGTTAAAACAGGAGATGGTATTATTAGGTTTTTTATAGTATTTTACTTAAGGGACGTGTATACCTCCATGGAAACCTTGGAGAAACATACTATTCTGAGGCAATTTGGCACTTGTCTTGTATCTCATAAGTTCCAGGTTTTCATCACTTGAAAGCAGGATCATTCTTCTCTAGAAAATCATTTGCTCCTGCTGCTTATTCCCTCAGTGTTTTCTATGACATTGTAATCCTTGTCACCACCTGGCTCTTATATTGTCAAGAGAGGGTCATAGCTACAACTGGGGGATAAACAGCAGGAGCAGACAGACTTGTAAGTAGCAAAGATTCATTTTTCTTGTCCCTGGAGTAGTGAAAAAAAGATGAAAGATGGCATATCAGTAGAATTGTTTGTAAATAAGATGTGTTTCAGAGTTCAACATGTCAAAATCAGCTTTAAAAGGTGCGGAGATGCATGATTTTGAATTTTCTCTATAGTCCCTCCTATTGGGTCTATTTGCAGTATGTCGTATGTCCAATGTGCAGCTTTCTGAATGAAGAACACCAGCAATCAGTGTTGGATGAAGAGTGGGGAAATATTCTTCCTCTAATATTTTATTTTTAAAAATTACCCCCTTTATCGGGTAGATGATTTGAATCTGATCTGAGCTGGTCTGATGGGAAATAAATGTGAGTTTGGCTTTCAGGGTTCAACACTCATATTTCACCTGGTTTGCGTTTCTCTACGCTAGGGTGACCAGATGTCCCGATTTTATAGGGAGAGTCCCGAAATTTGGGGCTTTTTCTTATATAGTCTCCTATTACCCCTCCACCCCCGTCCTGATTTTTCACGCTTGCTGTCTGGTCACCCTAACGGAAGCTTTCTTACCTGGTTAAAAATGAAATGGGAAAAATTGGCTTCAAATATGCATTGCTGCAACGTGACAGAATGACATTTGCTCTGAAGGCCAGTCCATTATCTTTTCATAAATAACACCCCGTAGCTCTTATGTGGTGCCTTTCATCAGTAGATCTCAAAGCACGTTACAAAGGAGCTCAGTATCTTTGTTATCCCCATTTTACAGATGGGGAAATTGAAGCACAGAAAGGGGAAGTGACTTACCCACAGTCACCCAGGAAAGAGCCAGGGCTAGACTCCAAGTCTCCTGAGACCCAGTCCAGCAGTCTATCCACTAGGCAACACTGCCTCTCATAAAGGTCTTGGTGTTTCTGGATAATCACACAGGGCCAGATTGTGATACTGTCACTCACTCATGTAGTACCTTACTCCATGTGAAATCCCACTGAAGTAAATGGGACTGCTGGCAAATGGGACTGCCGGTACTACAAAATGTGGAGGGGGTATTGGAATCTACAGTAATGGAAATTCTGGCACATGGGATTATCATTATATTTTAGCCTATATCTACTTTACTTATTTTCCCGTCTTTCTCTCTAACTGCTACTGCTGCTTAGTATAACATGGGACAGCCTGTTCACAAATATAAACTCTACATGTATTTTAAAATAGGCCTAACTTCTTTATGGTTTAGTATCTGTCCTGCAATTCTATTAGCAGTAGTTGTGTGGAGAGTGTGTGAAAACAATCTAACCTTCAGTTGATTTTTTTTCCTATCAAAAGATTATTTGGTGGAGTTTGTGTGAAAGATGATTAAATCTCACTTCACTCCTTGGTGAGACTGAACTTATTGACAGTGCAGACAGAGAGAGATCTACCTCATTTCAGTATTTGATCGTTGATATTTTGTTCTTGGATCTATCTTCTCCTTCTACAAGAATGTCTGCCCTGGAGGAGAGTATTAAAATACAGCCAGAGCTCAGTGGGGTCCTCCTGTCCAGGAGAGGCATGGGATGAATGTCACCTGGATGACCTGATGTTGCTAATTTTTGGTGCTACACTAGCTGTCTCTGTCTACACCGCATTGTAAACCCAGAGCTTGTGGGCCTTGGTGTTTTCAAGCCTGCGCTTGAGCATCCGCACCACGCTGTACAAACCTGGGCTTACAACTGCTGGACCTCACTATACTAACAGACCTTCGGGTCTATGGCGTGAGCTGAGTCCACACTGCAAAATAACAGGGTTTGAACCCGAGACTCAACGGGACCTGGGCTCTGACTCACCCCCCTAGCAGGGTTCTAGGACCCAGGTCCTGAGTGTTTGCTGACCTGATTCATACTGATTTGTGTGTGCACAGAGGGGGGCTTGGGTTAAAATCTGAGTCAGAGCCCAAGCTTAGTGTGCAGTGTAGACACACCCTTTGTGTGGATAAGTGTTTGCAGCTTTGGCTTGAAGAACAAGAACCTGATTCCACAAATTGTTTAAGCCCGTGCTTAACTTTAAATATAGATTGTAATGCTTTGTTTAATTACAGATGCCACACTGAAGTGAAGCTGGAGTGTCATGATATTGACTGGACCATACAATAGCCTAGTGCCTCTAGCTGTGTTAGCTATTGTTATTATTGTTTATTAATCCATAAACCTCCCAGGGAAAAAAGAAAGTAAATCTAAGCTCCTGAAAAGATGCTTCAAATCTTGTAAAGTTTTAGAAGACCTGCAATGCTGTTCAAAGTCTATCACCTCCCCATTTAACATGGCATTTTCTCCCGATTACCGGTTTTATACAATGCAGTTGGTTATTACATGGAAGAATAAACAAACGTCTCCGTTAGTGGATTTTGTTACGAAGTTGGGCATAAAGGACACTTTACAGACAATAGAGACAAATGGCTTGATGCTTTATTGCAACATGGGAGGCAAAAAGTTGGTGGAGGCTGTTAGATGTCTTATTGCCAGAAGATTGGGGAGAAATATGGCAGAATGCCATCTCTAGTTTTTCCAGAACAAGTCTTGAGCAGATATTCCTGGACATCGAAATACCTACTTAAGCAGATTTAGCTGATCATGGTAAATGCTAGCATGCTGCTAACCTTGTCCAATGAATAGCAACAAATGGGCACTACATATCGCAAAACACGTAATACACAGAAAATGGAAACCCAACCCATCTCCACTGCAGTCAGATCATTGGACACAGCTAATCCGGAAAATAACTGTATATGGGTGACAAAATGGGGAAAATGCACTAAAATGTGATGTCATGTAGAGGCACTAAACTGGTTCTGATCTAGCAATAAGTAGTATTACGCATATGGAGTGATTATGAAAAGCAGCTGTGGGCAGGGGCACACTCCGCTCCTGTCTCTGTCCAGACAAACAAACTAACTGGAGATCTTCTACAGGCAAAACAGCCAGTGATTGATTTTCAAAGGCTGTTCCCACCGCTCCTGAGACTAGCAGAGGAGAGACCTCCTGGGGCCTTGGCTCTACCCTACCGTTCTCTCACGGTCTCTCTCCCCTCTTTAAACTTCCTTCATGTGTCTTTGGGCCGTCCAAGTTCCTGTTAACTCTCCCCAGCCTGTCCTCAGTCTATCAGTCTGGCACAGTTCCCATATTCAGGTGAGCGTGGGGCAGGGACTTGAAGTTGCAGTGATCAGCGTGCTGGAGAACTCCTGTTGCCCAGGGCTCTATCACAGTGACATTCTGTAAATTACAGGTGGGATTTTCCAAAGAAGACTGAAGGTGTTGGGTGCCTCACTTCCTCATGTGTTTTGAAAATGCCACCTCACATGTGTAACTCACGTACACTGATCTCATGATGTGCGGAGCCTTTCCGGTCTAAAGACAAAATATTGCGTGAGAACAAGGTTAAGATTCCTAACTGAGTAATGTGATTTGCCAAAGGGCTGAGCACCCAGTTTGAAATCAGTGGGGGTTGTTCAGCACTTTTAGAAATCAGGTCATGTATTTGGAAGTCTAATTTCAAGTTCCTATTTTTTTAAAATCTGGACAGAAATGTCTTGGGATTTGTGTTGATTTTTTAAGAAATGTTTAATTCAAATTAATAGAAAGAAACTGTTCAGGGTCCTGGTTTGTTTAGTTGTCAGGGCATAGGGATGTAGAACTTCCAAATGGTGTCATAGGTACCAGGTGGACAACCTTGGTAGGTCTCAAACCTCAAGCTGTTACCTATTCCTGGCAGTGGAATCTCACAACTCTTTCACTCTCTGACCGGTCCCCAGGCTGCAGTCCCATGTGTAGCAACCCTGATTTATCTCAGCAGGTCTGACTTATGTCCAGACACTGGAATCTGTTCCCTGCATGGCAACAACAGTGGAAATTAGTGACCACACAGCCTCCTTAGAGCAAAGTATAATTTATTTAGAACAAAACGTTTAAGAGAAAACACATCTCAAAAACAGTTAAACACATGCATATCTAGCTTACCAGGTGTTAAACCATCTTCCACATAGGTACTCTGGTAGGACTAGTTCCCATGTGTCAGACCCTGCTCTGATCTAGGCTGAAAAATCAAAGAGATTCATTGTGGAAATGTTAAAACAGTTCCTTTTGTTTCTGAAATGTCAGAATGATTCCTTTCAACATTTCACTGTTTTTTTCCCTTTGACTGAAAGTAATTCTCTGCAATTGACATGAATTTGCCAAATGTTACAGCTGACCCAAATTTGCATTTTTCTGTGAAAAAAGTTTCACGCATTTCTAATCAAGACCTTTTCAACTGTTTCTAGCTTTTCTCAGTCTGGTAAAACAACCATGTCACTTTGGCTTATGGCCTGGAAGGATGCCATTGTCTTTCATGTGTGTGCTCGGATATTCTTATCTGGGAAGCCATTGCATCACCCTCCTTTACAGAAGTCCTTGTATTGGAGCATTATAGGTATATAATAAACATTCCACTATCCCCAATATAAGTTAGATCAATGCATTCATACAGGAAAGTCTGATAGCCCCATTATCAAATTATTACGTCAGTATTCATTAAAACATCATTACATGTGAGCACCAGGTCTGTCACAGACAGCACTTAGTATTCTGTGGCAATACCCTGTCCATCACCTTGCTCAGGGAGAAGGACAACATGAAATGAATTTGTTTGAAAAACTGAGATGAGTGTGACTTTCCCACAGGTACGGCTCAAACTGTGCTTAAGAGTTCTGATCCCCACTCTTCACATGAATCATAGAATCATAGAATCTCAGGGTTGGAAGGGACCTCAGGAGGTCATCTAGTCAAACCCCCTGCTCAAAGCAGGACCAACCCCCAACTAAATCATCCCAGTCAGGGCATTGTCAAGCTGGGCCTTAAAAACCTCTAAGGATGGAGATTCCACCACCTCCCTAGGTAACCCATTCCAGTGCTTCACCACCCTCCTAGTGAAATAGTGTTTCCTAATAACCAACCTAGACATCCCCCACTGCAACTTGAGACCATTGCTTCTTGTTCTGTCATCTGCCACCACTGAGAACAGCCGAGCTCCATCCTCTTTGGAACCCCCCGCTCCTTCTTCAGGTAGTTGAAGACAGCTATCAAATCCCCCTACCTCTTCTCTTCTGCAGACTAAATAAGCCCAGTTCCCTCAGCCTCTCCTCATAAGTCATGTGTCCCAGCCCTCTAATAATTTCTGTTGCCCTCCGCTGGACTCTCTCCGATTTGTCCACATCCTTTCTGTAGTGGTGGGCCAAAACTGGATGCAATACTCCAGATGTGGCCTCACCAGTGTTGAATAGAGGGGAATAATCACTTCCCTTGATCTGCTGGCAATGCTTCTACTAATGCAGCCCAATATGCCGTTAGCCTTCTTGGCAACAAGGACACACTGTTGACTCATATCCAGCTTCTCATCCACTGTAACCCCCAGGTCCTTTTCTGCAGAACTGCTGCTTAGCCAGTCAGTCCCCAGCCTGTAGCAGTGCATTGGATTCTTCCGTCCTAAGTGCAGGACTTTGCACTTGTCCTTGTTGAACCTCATCAGATTTCTTTTGGCCCAATCCTCCAATTTGTCTAGGTCACTTTGGACCCTATCCCTACCCTCCAGCATATCTACCTCTCCCCCCAGCTTAGTGTAATTTGCGAATTTTCTCAGGATGCAATCCATCCTATCATCCAGATGTTGAACAAAACTGGCCCCAGGACCAACCCTTGGGGCACTCTGCTTGAAACCGGCTGCCAATTAGACATTGAACCATTGATCACTACCCATTGAGCTTGACGATCTAGCCAGCTTTTTATCCATCTTATAGTCCAGTCATCCAATCCATATTTCTTTAAATTGCTGGCAAGAATACTGTGGGAGACCGTATCAAAAGCTTTGCTGAAGTCAAGGTATATCATATCCACCGCTTTCCCCATATCCACAGAGCCAATTATCTCATCATAGAAGTCAATCAGGTTGGTCAGGCATGACTTGCCCTTGGTGAATCCATGTTGACTGTTCCTGATCACCTTCCTCTCCTCCAAGTGCTTCAAAATGGATTATTTGAGGACCTGCTCCATGATTTTTCCGGGGACTGAGGTGAGGCTGACCGGTTTGTAGTTCCCCAGATTCTCCTTCTTCCCTTTTTTAAACATGGGCACTATATTTGCCTTTTTCCAATCTTCCGAGACCTCCCCTGATCACCACAAGTTTTCAAAGACATAGCCAATGGCTCTACAATCATATCAGCCAACTCCCTCAGCACCCTCGGATGCATTTTATCCAGCCCCATGGACTTGTGCATGTCCAGCTTTTCTAAATATTCCTTAACCTGTTCTTTCACCACTGAGGGGTGCTCATCTCCTCCCCATACTGTGCAGCCCAGTGCAGCAGTCTGGGAGCTGACCTTGTCTGTGAAGACCGAGGCAAAAAAAGCATTGAGTACTTCAGCTTTTTCCACATCATTTGTCACTAGGTTGCCTCCCCCATTCAGTAAGGGTCCCACACTTTCCCTGACCACCTTCTTGTTGCTAACATATCTGTAGAAACCCTTCTTGTTACCCTTCACATCCCTTGCTAGCTGCAACTCCAATTGTGCTTTGGCCTTCGTGATTACATCCCAGCATGCTCGAGCAATATTTTTATACTCCTCCATAGTCCTCTGTCCGAGTTTCCACTTCTTGAAGCTTCCTGTTTGTGTTTAAGCTCACCGAAGATGGCAGTGTGATAGTGAAAGATAGGCAACAGTGGAATGTTGTCCTGTGAAATCTATTATTATTAGTTAATATTATTATTTTAACGTCCTTATTTTATAAAACACATTCCAGTCAATGAAAGATGCCCTGGGTCTAAGTTCAGTCATTAGCAGATTTGAGTATCTTGTAATTGAATTTTATTAATGTGCTCATTTGTTGTTGGCAAAGATGGGCACACAACCCCAGTTCTAACACTCAGTGCACATTTGAAAGAGGCTGGAATCACAAAAGTAATGCTTTGTGCCAACGTATCCCCACAAAAAAAGTACCTTTAAAGGACACTAATTAGATTGAACCAGGTGTTCCAAGTGCCAATCCCCCATTGCACCATTTTTCATGTGCGATTTGATCAGGTGCAATTAACTCTAATCACATTCTGGTTTGTGTGGGAAGAAGGAAAGAAGATACATGCAGCTCATACTTCTAACAACACGTTGTGTGGAAGCATTGTCTTTGCCTTGCAATCTGAGCCTCACACCACCATTGTAGTTTGGTCTCTGCAAAAAAGGGATAAGAGGTAAAACGTGGCAAACGTTATCTTTGGGATGCGACAAAAGCAGCCAGGAAGAAATCTTTTTCCTAGATTCTATTGTGCAGGAGGCCACAGTAGGGGATTCTTCAGACAGAAATAAGATGATAAACATGAACAAATGCTTGCAATGTTGTGGGCTTTATCTGATCTCAATACCAGGATGCCTCGTGTGGTGAGCTCTCTTTAGTCCACTAGACCCCTACCCTGAGTATATAACAAGGGGGTGCTGGCAACCTCAAAGCAGGCACTCCGGAGGTTAGACTAGGCAATGTAAGAGACAAAGGCCTGTATGCTCCCCTCCTGCACAGAAGCGCTTGGAGGGGAACAAAGTAATTTAAAAAACCCTGTGGCTCTGACAGACTAGCGGAGCCGTGTGATTCCCCTGAGTTCAAAGGACAAGCAGAGATGTGAACTGACTGGAGTTTAGGGCGGAGAGTGAAACAGAATGCAAGAAGCCATGGCTTGGGGCCCAAAGCTCACGGGTCCTGCAGAGATTCTCCCTCTGTGCTTTCCTGCCCTCTCCTTGTCTAAGGTGGGATGAGTTGCTAGTCTACTATTGGCTGCAGGCCAATCTCTAGGTTCCGGTGCCTCTCCAAGGGGAATCGCAGAGTTGAAGTGGGAGGTG
Organism: Trachemys scripta elegans; assembly: GCF_013100865.1. Lineage (NCBI taxonomy): Eukaryota > Metazoa > Chordata > Testudines > Emydidae > Trachemys > Trachemys scripta. Next base: position 5,069,661 of record NC_048302.1, read on the forward strand.
TATCCTAGGTATAGGTACTCTGATGGCCCCCATCCCCATAGCACCTGGCCAGCTGAGCTCCTAACAGAGTTACATTTGAGCATTGTTTGGTGGATCTTCCAAAGTTCTTGGGATGGGGCATGGATGGGGGCATGTCTCTTCATGAGCATGGCCCCAGCTACTCGTCAAAGCTGAGGATGCTTGTTCGACCCAACCCCCCCCCACCCAATTTTTTTTCTTTCAATTTTTCAGAACTGCCAGTGAACCCCAAAGTCATATGTGAACCCAGCTGTAGGGATAAATGTCAGAACTGGTGTGTCTACACATACAGCGCTATAGTGGTGCAGCTGCAGTGCTTAGTGAAGACGCTGACAGGAGAGCTTCTCCTGTCAGTATAGGCACCCCATCTCCTCGAGAGGAGCTAGCTCTGTCGACGGGAGAAGCCATGTCCGCGGGAGTTTGGTCAGTATAACCGCGCCGCTCAGTGGGGTGGATCTGAAATGTAAACCAAGTTTCTGTCAGCTGCTGAAGGCAGTGCAGCATGCATTATCCGCTGGGGGATTATCGAGGTCCCCTGTGGAGAAGGTAGGCCACTGCTGCTGCTGTTCTCTTGGTACTGGATGAAGCAGCGCACAAGCTGGGCTGGGCTGCTTTCGTATTCACAGTCTGGGTTTTAATATATTAAGCCACCAATTGGACGCACAAAGAGAAAACAAGTTAATTGAGAAAGGGGAAAGTTTGTATTTATTAAATGAATAAGGAAAGCAAGTGTCATTAGGCTAATGTGCTGTCTAAACATTGCTTTGTTCTCATTTTACGTCTCCTCATCTCTATTCTTGACTCTCGCAGCACATGGACATCTCATTCACCACACTCCCATGCCCGGCTAGTCTGATTCTTCCCACGTGGTTATTAAGCAAATGACGTGTCTCAGCCTCACCTCAGCTGGATTAAAGTGGACACACAATGTTCTGTTATGTCATTAGCAGAGCCCTGCATGCTTCAGCCGACAACCAGGTCGTCAAGCATCCTTGGACACTATTTATAGTGCAACAGAGACAATTAATCTAATATCTGATTTTAGATTATGCTGCCCCCCCCCCCTTTTTTTTTTTTTGCTTCGTGGTTAATATTTGTTTTCTGTTAGAACACACTCAGCAAAATTGGACTCATCAAATTTGGTACCTGTTCACCTCCTCGCTCGCATTTAAAAGTCTGCTGGAACTGACAGCGCTTATTTTTCTCCCCTTTGCTCAACTCCTTCTGGCTCCCTGCCTGCTATCATGACACCAGCCTATCGAAAAAGCACACCACACTTTGAAATAAAAATCATCCCGGGGTTTGGGTTGGTTTTTAAATAGTTTCCAATAGCACCAATCCCCTTTGTTGCAGGTTCCGTGGGATGATAGTGAACCTTTATGCCTGAGAGCACCTGGGCCAGCTTCATAGCTCCAAACCAAAGAAAGGAACCGTGCTGCACAAGACAGCATCTGTTTTAATGTTCCCACTGATCTTTATTACAGAGACACTCCCAGTAGCCTGTTAGGAAAGAGTGAAGGAAAACAGGTTTCTATTCTCTCAGCTGGGGAACAAAGAGTCACTTTCTCAGCTGATGAATAGCAAAAGGTCCCTTTTTTCTTTGAGACTCGCCTTTCCCCTTTTTACATGGCCCTGCCTTGTTCCCTAGCTGGGAGAGTATTCCCACATCCAGGGCAAACACCAAAGGGTGTTAAGAAAAGTGCAGGAAGGATTTGCTCTTCCCTATTGGGCAACTAAGTGTGTTTGTTTTGGGACTCTAGTCTCCATGCCTGGCTGTGAATACACCCTCTGCTGGGTGGGAGAAGTTCCATTCAGTCACTCAGAGGAAAGACTCTACCTTTCTCCTGCAAGCTCCATGGGAAGAATGTACGGCTGGTCACAGTGCTCTGGTAGATACCCTTGACTTAGGATATGTCTACACTGCAGTCTGAGGTGTGGTTGCAACACGGGTAGGCATAGCCAAGCTAGCATGGCTAAAGATAACAATGTAGATGTGGGGTCATGGGCTTTAGCACAGGCTGACAACACCAATACGTACCTACGATCCCCAATGTGCTTAAGCCTGAGCCACTGTGTCTACACAGCTATTGTTAGCCATGCCGGTGTGGGCATGTTTACCCGAGCTGCAGCCATACCTCAGATTGCAGTGTAGACAGATCCCTAGACTTAGAGGTGACGGGTTCTACCCATGGGAACCTTGCAGGAGTGACTGAATTGACATGGATGTAACAAAGGCAGAATCTGGCCCAGGAAATGTAATTCCCATTGCAGTCCGTTATCTGTCACTGGAGCCAGTAATGCGGAACAAATGCTGCCTCTTGATTACTTCTAGTATGTTGCTCTCTTGGAGACTGTTCCCAGGCATCTTAGTGTCTGAGTTTTCTGAGTATTGTGCCCTGGAAATGAGCTGGAGACTGTGTGTTGGTTTTAAGTGGATCGGTGTCCCTGCTTTCAAATAATATGAGACTTAATAAAGGAAAATAACAGCTTAATTCAGCATCGTATCCTGTAGGTCAGAGGGCCTGGCCCTGTACAACTGACTGATGCCAAGAGGACTAAGTGGTCATATTGAGAAAATGCATAGTAGGAACATAGGGATTGCCATAGTGGATCAGAGCAGTGGTCCATCTAGCCCAGTATCCTGCTTCAGAGAGTGGCCAGCACCAGATGCTTCAGAAGAGTGGGGAAAAAACCCTGCAGTAGCATTTATGGAATAACCTGTTCCTGGAGAAGAGTTTCTTTGAACCCCATTAATTTAGAGGTTGTATCATGCCCGGAATTGGGGTTTAGATTCCTTGTAAAGCTCTTGTTTGTTCTTATAATTAGTTACTATTATAACTCTAGTATTCTGGTTGCCCATGGAAATGTCTAAATCTTTTTCTAAATCCTACTAAGCTTTTGGCCTCCATGTCGTGTGCCAGTGAGTTCCACGTGCTAATTGTGTGAAAAAGTTCCTTGGATCACTTTTGAATTTGCTACGTTTCATTTTCATTGATTGTCTCCTCCTCCTTGCAGTATGAGACCGGATGAATCATCCCTTGTGGAATATGCTTCTGTCAAATTACCAGCTTATTTTTCATGTTACTGTAATCCTCAACCAGAATATCTCTTGCATGTGTTTTTCAATTCTAATAATCCCTAAACTGAGTTGTAACCAGCAACAGAGTCTGTAAAAAAGGTGAACTTTAGAGGAGAGGGTGAGTGTATAGTCCAGACATTAGCAATTTTTGTTTGCACCTATAGTGATTGCAATCCAAGATCTCACATTTGCCAAGAGAAAATGCAGCTACCAGAGGGCTAGGTCACACATGAGCAATGTTATTTTCTGCCTAGATTGTCACATGAAAATCCTGGTGCAAAGCAGGGGGGTGATGCGGTGGAAAACAGCTCCTTCTTTGTTCAGCCTCTGCTGTGCCCGATCCAATACAGGATTCTTTCAGAGGGAAGGGTCAGTGGTGGAACATCCCCATTGACCAGGGAAAGAGGGCTAATTACTACAGCGGCAACATTCTGCCTTCTTGCAACCTTTCCATGGGAAATGTGAAGATCTGGGCTACCGTTGTTTCCTGTCTCAAGAATAAGAGACAAGGGTAGTGTCCCAGGTACCTTTCGGTGGAATTTGTTGACAAATGCTGGTTTCCTAACTGACTTCTTCCATTATATTGCTAATATCTGACATTTTCTGATCTTCCAAAGACAAAAAAACCCAAAAACCCTCTGTCTCTCACTTTAAATGTGTATTTACCTTTTGCTTTATTTAATCAATGTTTATGGTAGATGTACAGAATGAAAGAACAGCCCGAAAGACAGACCCCTGGCTTCCTGATGCTCATATTTTTGAGACTTTGTGTGTGAGGACAGTTCGAGGTTGTTAGGCCAACAAAATTAGCCTGCTTTGACAAATGCTCAGCAAGGCCTTAGCCTCTGAAATCACACTTTTTAAACTCATCTAAACTTCATTTGGAGCTAGCATGTTCACTGGTTTCTTTGTCAATAGTAACAGCAGCTGGAGGAAGAAACCAAATAGCTGGGCTATGAATTTTGTTATTTGAGTTTGTTTCTGAGGGGATTTTGGTGTTGTAGCGCCTGTGACCTGCCAGACCATTCTTTCCTTATGAACTATCCCTTGAGCTTCAGCCTTGTGCTTCTTCTCACTTACATTTAACGTAATGGAGGGCGAGTCACTTTTGGTAACCAGAGTAAGCCTGGTTCCGAGCTTTCACAGTATTGTCAACATTATTACATAATGTCAGTTCTGTGTAGGTAATGTAAATACGCTGGAGACTGGTAGGTTGTTCAGTGTAGGGAAACCATTGCAAATAGTCTGTTTTCGTTTTAGGAAAATAGGGACACTGGGATGCCTAATGCCCACTACATTTATCAAGGGCTCCTTGTCTGTTGCCATATGCATGGAACGTGAAAGGCCCAAAGCTAGTAACATTATAGGTCATAGAATCAGAATAGTAGGACTGGAAGGAACCTCGGGAGGTCATCTAGTCCAGTCCCCTGCACTCATGGCAGGACTAAGTATTATCTAGAGCATTTCTGACCGGTGTTTGTCCAACCTGCTCTTAAATATCTCCAACAATGGAGATCCACAACCTCCCTAGGTAATTTATTCCAGTGCTTAACTACTCTGACAGTTAGGAAGTTTTTCTTAATGTCCAACCTAAACCTCCCCTGCTGCATTGCTTCTTATCCTAAACCCATTGCTTCATGTCCTATCCTCAGAGGTTAACGAGAACAATTTTTCTCACGCCTCCTTGTAACAACCTTTTATTTACTTGAAAATTGTTATCATGTCCCTCCTCAGTCTTCTCTTTTCCAGACTAAACAAACCCATTTTTTCAACCTTCCCTCACAGGTCATGTTTTCTAGACCTTTAATCATTTTGGTTGCTCATCTGTGGACTTTCTCCAATTTGTCCACATCTTTCCTGAAATGTGGCACCCAGAACTGGACACAATACTCCAGTTGAGGCCTAATTAGCATGTAGTAGAGCGGAAGAATTACTTCTCGTGTCTTGCTTACAACACTTCTGCTAATACATCCCAGAATGATGTTTGCTTTTTTTGCAACAGGGTTATTACACTGTTGACTCATATTTAGCTTGTGATCCACTATGACCCCCAGGTCTCTTTCCGCAGTACTCCCTCCTAGGCAGTCATTTCCCATTTTGTATGTGTGCCACTGATTGTTCCTCCCTAAGTGGAGTACTTTGCATTTGTCCTTGTTGAATTTCATCCTATTTACTTCAGACCATTTCTCCAGTTTGTCCAGATCATTTTGAATTTTAATCCTATCCCCACAGCACTTGCAACTCCTCCCAGCTTGGTATCAACCGCAAACTTTATAAATGTACTCTCTGTGCCATTATCTAAATCATTAATGGCAGATGGGCAAATATCTCTCTAGCAAATATTTACAACACAAATGAATTTCAATAGATTAGAAATTGAAGTGGAAGATATCAAAGTACATCTTGCTATTATTTCCTTGTTTTGTTTTAATCATAAGAAATATAAAATGAGTCTTGGTCTATGTGTTAGAAACATAGAGTGCTTCTTTAGCAGCGTATTGAACCAGTCATTTTATCCCGCACTTATGCTACAATCTGAACAAAGAGTCTCTGATGTCCTTTTTTGAAGCTGATCCAAATCGCATGCTTCTCTTGCTTTTTTTTCCCCTTCTGGCTTTCTAGTATATGTTCATATCTTGTGTCACTAATAAAAACATTTGAAATGTGAGCAAGTTTAGCCACCTAGGAGATTTTTTTTTTAATGACAAGTTGGGTGCGTACCAGTTTGCTGTGTATGTTTAAGAGACATTCCTTTTTTGATCAAACTGTCACTTTTGTTCCATACAGATGGCAGCTTTTAGTTCTTATTAGAGTTACTCAGGGAGAATAAGATTAAACATTTTAAAATTACTCCGGAGGACTTTATTAAGCTGATTACATTACTTCAACATCTTACGTTTTCTTCTTACTGTATTGACGTTCAGTTTCTTCTCATTGTATTGATGTTCATTTCCCCATTACAAATATTGACGTCTCTCCTTTTTATGGGCCTGATTCAAAGCCCAGCAAAGTCCATAGATCATCTTCCCATTTACTGCAAGATGAATTTTGGGCTTAAACTCCAGGTACAGTGCCAGGTGTTTGCCTCAACTAACTTTTGAAAAATACAATTTAAAAAGAAGTCTGATTTGGTATTGGGTTTTAAAATTAGAAATTAGCATTAGTGTTTCTCTCCATGTTTTTATTAACATTTGATTTTGAAATCAAGATTTTGGGTAACACTTTCAAAAGTGCTTACGTGACATCGCAGTCTGTGTCATGGAAAGTTAATGAGACAAAGCCTCTTAAAGCACCAAAGTTAAATTTGGGCGGGGGGGGAAAGGACTTGGGTTCATAAATCAGTTAGGCTCAGAGCCTCAAAGGTATTTAGGTGCCTGATTCCCAGCGAGGGGTAGGCTGAAGAGAGTCTACCGCAATGTATGGGTTATATAGTAGGAAACCTGCAGCCTTTGAACGGGAATAAATTCAATTCCTGGCATAGGAGAGTGTGGGTGATGGGCAGGTAGCACCCCTCCTGACACAATTCATCCATGGCTTTGTCTTCATTTCACTGCTGTGTCCACATCATATGTCACCCCCGTCTCAATGGGTGGCGAAACTTGATGGGGACAGTGGTGAAAATGGTGGCCTTAGCAGTGAGAGAAGGAGACATTCGCAGAAGAATACCTGGTAGCTCCTCCCACCTGTTGGAGTCTCTGCCACTCATTGGCCAGCCGGGTTGGGGAGGGGGGTGTTGATTGGCCAACATTCCCCAGTTCCCAAGATTTCACTTAGGTTAGGAGCCATATGGAGCCTCTTTCAGCTCTGCTCTAGTAGTGCATCTAAATACCTTTGAGGATGTGGATGGAAGTTAGGTGTGCAGTGCCTTTGAGGATCTGGGCCATGGGCACTTTAGAAATTATTGCCCTTTGCCTTGTTTTGTTTGCTTTTTAATTCTATCTATCTATCTATCTGTCTGTCTATCTATCTATCTATCTATCTATCTATCTGAAATATACTGTGTGTGTGTGTGTATTAAAAACCCGCTACACTGCAGCAACGTTTGTTCACAATGTTAATAGCTCATTTGGTGTTAAAGCCCTGTGTACAATATCAGTCCTCCATAAAATCAATGTAGGGCTCAATCCTGTAGTCAGAGGCATGAAAGCAGATCCCTGAAGATGAATAATAACACTACTGGACAGAGCTTTATACAATATTTAAATACCTATGCAAAATAATGAAGCATACTGGAAGGGATCTAAACAGTGCCTTATGGTCTGTGAGGGAAAATGCTTTATTTTGAAAAAGCTCTGAATATTGATGTTCTCATAATAGACTCTTGTCAGCTTTTTGTAATGTGTTCACATGAGAGATTCGTTTTCTTTAATGCAAACATATTCCCTGCCCCCCTCTCCGCTTTCCCCCTGCCCCCAAAGGAGGAAGTTAAATCACAGGCGGGTTTGATGAAGTAACATGAAGGGTATGAAATTATCCAAGCAATGAAATTCAGAATCAGAAGCGAATCAGAGTCGGAAGCCTTGTCCGCTCTTCATTCTGTAGCGCCGAGTTATGGGAGAGGTCTCAGGGCCGTGAGAGCACTGCATATCCAGTACTTGCCACAGCTGGGCACAAGAGGGTGAGCTTTGAGGACAGGGAGGGGCTGCCTTTTCTCGGCATTTCCCTGCTTCTGGAGGTTTAAATCAGCAACTCTCTTTGTAATGTAATCTATTTACAACCCATGAAGGAGTACACAATAAAAGAAATAAATAAAAGCCACTACGAGCGGAGACTAGGCAGAGCACAGTGCCCTCTAGAGAAAAGCACTCAGCAGCATTCAGATTTGCCTTAGCAATGGGAATTTTTTATCTGTGTTGGAACACCAGTGCCCTTGCGACGCTAGGGAAAATGCATGGTCTTGGCGAGGGACATAAAGCAAACTTTTATGTGTGTGGGGGCGGAGGGTGAGGGGGGGTTATCATTCTTGTTGCTGTTTGACTAGGCAAAATCATTATTAGGGATAATAAAAGGACAGTATCAATTCAACAGCTAATATGTAAACAAGAAGCCCTGCTTTCAGTGCTTTGTCTATGTAGTGCAGTCTGATTTGCATCTTAATGTAGTTAATCCACACTTGGGTTGACGGGGAAAAAAAAAAGTTTAAGCAGTCTCCCTGTGACAGTTTTGCTTTTTCTGACATTTTTCTCTCCCTCTCCCCTTTTTAATTTCAACTTGCTGACACATCAGCAAAGCAGGTTTGCTCAAATCCCTAGCCTGAGAGCACCTGGGAATTGAGAGAATCTGAAAATATTGTCATGGCAGATATGTAGTAAACAAGTTGCATGCGAAAAGCATTCTTTTCATTATTAATCTCCTCAGTCATCAGGCACAAGGAAGAAAGCCTCCATGGCCTGCTTCCATCCCACCCACCCACCCACGCTGTACATGCATGTACTGCAAAGGTTTGAAGCTACATCTCTGTAGTTCCAATGTAATTTTTTTTGTTTTGTTTTGTTGTGCCTGCTCTCTTTCTCAAGTGTAAGCACAACACAATCAGTTTTTAAATATTAATATGAGATTTGCTGGAGTGCATCTTGGAAGCATTGAGTCACTGAGAATTGAAAAACATAATCTGTGCTTTTGAAAGCCATCCAATTCCGTTTTATTTACAGACTTTGAGCCATTTCGCAAATTGAAAAGCAACCATCCAGCCATTCCATGTTTAAATTATTATATGTTTAAAAGATCCCAAGACATTTCGCAGTGGGCAATAGCCCATTTCATTGAATACATCCCGATCAAAGACTTGACGCACAAGGATAAGAAGAGAAGTTCAAAAAATAGTTATTTTTCGGTAAAGTTATATTTATATCCTGCATTGAAAAAGCATATATGGTAGCCAGGAGTCCAAGCGCAAGGGGACAGTCTGTCGCTGAGATCTTTGGCTAATGGGCGGACTCACTGTGGGCTTCAGCTGCATTGATTAGGTCAGTCACTATCATCCCCTAAAGCCACTTGGTCATAACCCTGCAATTTTGTGGCACTCAGTCGTGTTTCCATAGGCTGAAAGGCAGCAAATCCAGACACAGATTACTGCTGTCAGATGGCAGAAAAAAAAGGATTTTGTGTCACTGACTAGATATAAAGTATGCAATTCAAAATACAGAGGAAAATACAAAAAAAAAATAGATAAGATGCAATAAAATTACAGTAACTGAATGAAAATTCCATGGATCGCTCTCCGAAACAGCCAAGAAAAAATAATTTTCTACATTCAATATTTTTTTACATTTGCTTTTTCTCTCAAGAAACTAAAAGCCACGTTTCCCCTTGTGGGTGCAATATAGTTAGTGTAATTAAAAAACAACAAGAACCTCCCCCGAAAATCTTGACCTGCAGTAAATCTATTCAAGCTATTTGTGTGTGCGCGCGTCCGCTTAAGTGGCTAGAATGAAAAACTGACAGTATCTGTTGCTGAAATCAAAAGTGATTTCTACAACGATGAGATATTAGGGAATTCCTGCCGGTTTTCTCTTTAATGGAGTTTGAGGTATGCAAGTTGGAAGACAACGTATCAGATCTCCAACCAAGGCTCTGATGGATGTGAATCACACTGGGGAACATAGATTGTTTAGGAGGTTAGACGTTCCCTACATACTTTACTGAATAATATGCAGCTGTTGTACCCCGGGGGGGAGGGGGAGGGAATATGATCTTCCTTTTTGAAATAACATGAGACATAAGAAAGGCAGATCTGATATTTTAAAATATATTAATTCAAAATAATGCAGCCACATACAACAGTATTTGCACATAAATGGAGTGATTTAAAGCTAGATCGCCTAAAAATAGCTCTTTGACTGACCTCTCAGATCTGTTAGATGAGTCCATTCACAATAAATCCTGATGCACTGTCTATTGGATCAGCTCCTCTGTAATGTTTCCCTGTTTACCAGGGCTCCATAGTTAATCTGCATTTCTAAAAGCATTACGACACGATTGTGAAGAGACACTACCTTCCCCTGTACTATAAATGATGGCCCAGTTTTAATTTCTGTCCAAATCTTCAGAACAAATTGCAGAAGGTGAGAGTAAAAGCTTGTGATGAATGTTCTGATTAGAAGGCTTCTGGAGAGTGAGAGAGATTCACAGAGACATCCTGGGCATTGAATAAGAGAGAACAGGTAAGACTCTGGGTAAGGTCTTTATCTAGCCATGGCCCAATAGAAGCTGAGAAGGGTGATGATATGATATAGCACTTTCCTAACTACCTGGTGCCAAAGCCGGGGAAATTCTTAACATTTCCCTTTGTTAAATGTAATGTGCAGTAGTTAAATATTTAAATCTGGTTGCTGTAGCCCCATCGTTGGGCCAGGAAACACGTCTTTTTCGAATGGCTCTCTACAGGCTTACATTTTAAACTGAGATGTCAGATCCGCTGACTTTTTGAAAAGGATCAAAGGTGGCAGGTATTTTGGAATGAGACTGAACATTTATTTCCCAAATAAAAATGTAATGGGCCCAATAAGAGAGCTGCTGGGTGTTGAATAGTGCGGATTGGAAAATGGGTATTATTCCCACACAAATTTAAAAACTTAACTACGGCACATTACATTTAACAAAGG